>NW_004444196.1:446981-506111 GCF_000243295.1 Trichechus manatus latirostris
AAATGGACAAATTTCTAGAAACTCACTACCTACCTAAACTAACACAAACAGAGGTAGAACAACTAAATAAACCCATAAGAAAAGGAGAGATTGAAAATGTAATTAAAAAACTCCCAACAGAAAAAGCCCTGGCCCTGATGGCTTCACTGGAGAATTCTACCAAACTTTCAGAGAAGAGTTAACACCACTACTACTAAAGGTATTCCACAGCATAGATAAGGATGGAATACTCTCAAACTCATTCTATGAAGCCAGCATAACCCTGATACTAAAACCAGTTAAAGACACCACAAAAAAAGAAAATTACAGACCAATATCCCTCATGAACATTGACACAAAAATCCTCAACAAAATTCTAGTCAATCAAATTCACCAACATATCAAAAAAATAATTCACCATGATCAAGTGGGATTTCTACCAGGTATGCAGGGATGGTTCAACATTAGAAAATGGTGTACTACATCACGTAAATAAAACAAAAGACAAGAACCACATGATCTTATCAATTGATGCAGAAAAAGCATTTGACAAAGTCCAACACCCATTCATGATAAAAAATCTCAACAAAATAGGAATAGAAGTGTAATTCCTCAACATAATTAAGGGCATTTATACGAAGCCAACAGCCAACATCATTCTAAATGGAGAGAGCTTGAAAGCATTCCCCTCGAGATTAGGAACCAGAAAAGGATGCCCTTTATCACCACTCTTATTCAACATTGTGCTGGAGGTCCTAGCCAGAGCAATTAGGCTAGAAAAAGAAAAAAGCACATCCCAATTGGTAAGGAAGAATTAAAAGTATCTATATTTGCAGATGATATGATCTTATACAGAAAAAACCCCAAGGAATCCACAAGAAAACTACTGGACTAATAGATTTCACCAAAGTATCAGCATACTAGATAAACATACCAAAATCAGTTGCATTTCTCTACACCAACAACGAGAACTTCGAAGAGGAAATCACCAAATCAATACCATTTACAATAGCCCTGAAGAGGATAAAATACTTAGGAATAAATCTAACCAGAGATGTAAAAGACCTATGCAATGAAAACTATAAGACACTACTGAAAGAAACAAAAAGAGACCAACATACGTTGGAAAACATACCTTGCTCATGGATAGGAAGAGTCGACATTGTGCAAATGTCAATTCTACCCAAAGTGATCTAGAGATACAATGCAATTCCGATCTGAATTTCACCAGCATTTTTTAATGAGATGGAGAAACAAAGCACCAACTTCATATGGAAAGGGAAAAGGCCCTGGATAAATAGCAGTACTCAAGAAGAACAAAGTTGGAGGCCTCACACTACCTGATTTTAGAAACTATGATAACGCCATGAAAACTGCCGGTACTGGTACAAAAACAGATCCATAGACCAATGGAACAGAATTGAGAATCCAGACATAAATTCATCCACCTATGAGCACCTGATGTTTGACAAAGGCGCAAAGTCCATTAATTGAGGAAAAGACAGTCTTTTTCAACAATTGTTGCCAGCGTAACTGGATATCCATCTGCAAAAACACTGAAACAAGACCCATACCTCACAACATGCACAAAATCTAACACAAAATGGATCAAAGACCTAAATATAAAATAGAAAACGACAAAGATCATGGAAGGAAAAATAGAGACAATGCTAGGAGCCCTAATACAAGGTATAAAAAGGGTACGAACCATAAGTCAAAATGCACAAGCACCAGAAAAGAGACTAGATAACTGGGAGCTCCTAAAAATAAAACACTTATGCTCATCAAAATAATTTACCAAAAGAGTCAAAAAACAACCTACAGACAGGGAAAAAATTTTTGACTACGACAAATCCAATCAGCATCTAATCTCTAAAATCTACATGATACCACAAAACCTCAACAACAAAAAGACAAATAACCCAACTAAAAAATGGGCAAAGGATGTGAACAGTCACTTCACCAAAGAAGATATTCAGGCAGCTAACAGACACATGAAGAAATGCTCACGATCATTAGCCATTAGAGAAAAGCAAATCAAAACTATAATGAAATACCATCTCAGCCCAACAAGGCTAGCATTAATCCAAAAAACACAAAATAATAAATGTTGGAGAGGTTGTAGAGAGACTGGAACACTTATACACTGTTGGTGGGAATGTAAAATGGTACAACCACTTTGGAAGTCGATCTGGCACTTCCTTAAAAAGCTAGAAATAGAAGTTCCATAGGATCCAGCAATCCCACTCCTTGGAATATATCCTAGAGAAATAAGAGCCGTCACACGAATATATATATGCACACCCATGTTCATTGCAGCACTGTTCATAATAGCAAAAAGATGGAAGCAACCTAGGTGCCCATCAAAGGACGAATGGATAAACAAATTATGGTATATTCACACTATGGAATACTACGCAATGATAAAGAACAAAGATGAAGCCGTGAAACATCTTATAACATGGAGGAATCTAGAGGGCATTATGCTGAGTGAATTTAGTCAGTCACAGAAAAACAAATATTATATAAGACCACTATTATAAGACTACAGAAAAGGTTTAAACACAGACAAAAACATTCTTTGATGGTTATGAGGGTGGGGAGGGAGGGAGAGGGTTATTCACTAGTTAGACAGTAGATAAGAATTATCTTAGGTGAAGGGAAGGACAGCACACACTACAGAGGAAGTCAGCACAACTAGACTAAACCAAAACTAAGAAGTTTCCTGTATACAACCAAACATTTTGAGGGACAGAGTAGCAGGGGCGGAGGTCTGGGGACCATGCTTTCATGCGATATCTAGGTCAATTGGCATAACAAAGCTTATTAGGAAAATGTTCTGCATCCTACTTTGGTGAGTGGCATCTGGGGTCTTAAAAGCTAGCGACCGGCCATCTAAGATGCATCAGTTGGTCCCAGCTCACCTGGAGTAAAGGAGAATGAAGAACCCCAAAGTCACAAGGAAAATATTAGCTCAGGAGACAAATGGACCACATAAACCAGAGACTCCATCAGCCTGAGACCAGAAGAACTGGATGTGCCCGGCTACCACCAATGACTGCCCTGACAAGGAACACAACAAAGAGTCGCTGATGGAGCAGGGGAAGGGTGAGGTGCAGAACTCAAATTCTAGTAAAAAGACCAGACTTAATGATCTTAGACTGGAGGAACCCCAGACAGCATGGCCCCCAGACTGTCAACCCAGAATAAAACAATTCGAAGGCCAACTCTTCAGACAAAGATTGGATTGAACTGTGGGACATAAAGTCATACTCGTGAGGAGTGTGCCTCTTAGCTCAAGTAGATACATGAGACTAAATGGGCAGCTTCTGTCCTGAGGTGAGATGAGAAGGCCGAGAGGGTTAGGAGTGGTTGAATGGACACGGGAAATCAGGGGTGGAAAGGAGGAGTGTGCTGTCAAAGTATAGGGAGAACAATTAGGGTTACAGAACAATGTATGTATAAATTTTTGTATGAGAGACTTAAAAAAAAAGAAAAAATGAAATATAACAGTAGGACTTCTGGAAATACAAGGAAAGGAAAATGGCCAAGCCATAAGATTTTAAATGGACATAAAAACTTAAGAGGAAATTTGTTTCAGGAATCAGACAGCAGCTCAAGAGTTACTAATTTCAATAAAAAGTATTTTCTCCAGTCTTTGGAAGATAATACAAACTAGAGAAAACTTTTCAGAGCCCTATTCTTGAGGTGATTTGCCTAATCAGTTGCTACTCTTTATTCTGATATATTTTTGTTCCTTCAGTAATTTATCTTCCTAACCCATCTTGTTTCATGCCTATTTACAACCTTCAAGGTAATGAATGAAACACACAATACACCAGCACTTCCCCAGAATATGAGAGATGATGCATAGGAAATCAAATACCTGAAGGGATCCTTGATGTCTAATAAGGATAGAGGCAGGGAATTGGGAATTAATTCAGTCAGTAACATACACAGTAGTATATGATTGTGACACATTGATGCATCATGAGCTCACACTACTAAAGATGGCTTCTATGGCACCAGGGGTCAGATCTTACACACTGGGGGATTAAGAGAGCCCTGGTGGCACAGTAGGTAAGAGCTTGGCTGATAACCAAAAGGTTGGCAGATTGAATCCACCAGCTGCTCCTTGGAAACCATATGGGGCAGTTCTACTCTGTCCTATAGCATCACTATGAGTTGGAATCAATTCTATGGCAAAGTTTTTGTTTTTTTTTAATTAATTTCCAGGAGTCCCTGGGTGGTGCAAACAATTAACATGCTCAGCTGCTAACCAAAAGTTTGGAGGTTCGAGTTCATCTAGAGGTGCCTCAGAAGAAAGGCCCCTGTGATCTATTTCCAAAAAATCAGTTACTGAAAACCCTATGGAGCAGAGTTCTACTCTGGCTCACATGGGGCCACCATGTGTTGGAATAAACTTGACAGCATTTTTTTTTTTTTTAAACTGAGCTCAATTAGTAGTCAGAAAGATAGAAACTAACTTTTGACTTTCTTGATATCATCACTTCCCGTACTGTCAATTCTGCACATTCAAGATACAAAGATTCACTGATTTTTTTTTCTTATTTTTTTTCATTTTCAACAAAAGTAGCTATTTCTCAAGGAGGATATAATCTAAATTTCTTTTCAACATTATCTCTCCTTTTATGATAAGATCTCTAATATTTTGTAAAATCACTTGCATTTAATGACTTTATTTATCATGCCTCATGCAGAAAGTTGTACCTATCCTTTGAAAATCAGGGCAATAGTTTAGTTATTTATTCCTTTAATGAAGTTCACAATTCCTAGGTTACGGTGACAAATGAGATATAATTAACATACTGGATCAAAATCCCTGTTAGTGTCATAGCTAGGAGTACTGGTTCATAGTTGTACCTTCCTTCTACTTTCATGACTCCAGAATGGTTCTTGCTTTTCTCCTTGTAACTGATTAAGTTCTCTTTGTAGACAGTGGTGTTCTCTCCATATAAGAGATCTTTATCTCATTAAACTCCCAAACAAAGATATTTTCTCTCAGTGTACTTCAAAACTTCTAGTTTGTCAATTATTTTACTTGACTTGCTTTTTAATATTTTTACTATTCCTTCTCATGTGGACTTGGCCTCAGTATCTACAAAGGATGCTAAGACTTGGAGCACTGATCACTGCCCGGAGTCTAGGCTTTCTAGATTCTCCAACAGCTTCTTCCTTTCTGAGTTCTAGAAGTGATGCCAGGTAATGGGAACTAAACTCCCACTGCAAGTGAAGCCATCAGTCGTCAACCCTATTGCGTTCTGGAGAAAATATACCCTTTTGCGATATTCCTGCCATCACTCCTCATGTTTTTCCTTCCATCAAAATTCATTTCAGAACTCAGACTTTTGAAAAATACAATCAAGGAAAGGAAATTGTTCTTCGTATTTTCAACCTTTTTTTTTTTTTTTTTTCCATTTAAATAGAAATATCTCTGCCCGAAACGAGGTGAACGAAATACCCTGAACACCTTGGTGGAACAGGGAAGAGAAAATACCATGAAAACAAAGTAGAAATTAATATCTGAGTAAATTGTTGCCCTGAAATACTGCAACTCAACTCGAAGTAAATTTACTCTACATCTCAGTTTCCATCACAGGGAGAAAGCATATCCATATCTCTCAGGTACTCAAATCTCTGTTCTGAATTTACTTTCCAGTGGCATTTATTCCCTCACAGAAAGCAGCACTTTGATATGCATATGTTGTTCTCTTGAGTCTCCATTATGGAAGAGAATTTTCTTGTAAAGGCAACTTTCCTCATGGGACTTTATCTTCCCGGAGTTAGATCCATCTGAGGAACCCTGACTATGTAGAATTTTCTCCAAGGTTGCATAAGACCCTCTACCTACTATCACCACAAGTCTTAGATTTAAATGATATTCTAAGAGGATTTAATTTTGCTTTGTCTTTTTTCTCAATGTCTATAGTCCACTAATAGCATCTTGGCTCTTTGGATTGATAGCTGTCTTTACCACTCATGGGAGAGCAACCTTGTTATGGTAGCTTTTTTTTGAAAGGCCAGCCCCTCTCATTGTCTAGGTTATTTATCAGAGAGGTTTTCAGGTTTTTTTTCTTTCTGTTCCCTTTGAGAACTGGTAGTAGGATATTATAAAGAAAAATTAGTTACCACAGAGATGAGCTTTTACTCTTACAAGATTGGAAAGAATCAATTGTTGATCACTGTCAATTTTATGAGATGGGCAGGGATACATTAGTTTCCTTGTTACTATGTATATATTTCTGTGGGGTATAATCTACAATTTCGTGGTTACAGTTTCTTAAACACTTAACAGCTTTTTAACACAAAGCTTCCCTGAACAAAGAGACAGTCTCTGATATGGTTAACCTTCTGATAGGAGAGTGGGAAACAGGGAAATAACATGCAAATAATACACTCAATAGTATATGTGATAGTTAAGGTTGTGTGTCAACTTGGCTTGCTCATGATTCTCAGTGGTTTGATAGTTGTATGATGGTGTGATCACTTCCATGACAAGATTTGATATTATGTGATCACCTCCATGATGAGATCTGCTGTGAGTAGCCAATCAGTTGAAAGGGCATTTTCTTGGGTGTGTGGGCTGCATTGAATGTAAGTGGATATTCTGGCAAGGCTCGTGGGCTTGGATCCTCCAGCTAGCTCCCGTTCATCTGATCTCTGGTTCTCAGGATTGAGCTAGCAGCTTACCTGTGGTCTTGCCTGCTGATCTTTGGGACTCATTGATCTTCACAGCCTGTGAACAAGAACTCTGCTCTCTAACCTGCTGATCTTGGGTTCACCAGCCCCTGTGGCTACATGCATCAGGAGAAGCCTCTATCCTGACCCACAGACTTGGGACATTCCAGCCTCTACAACCGTGTGAGCCACTTCCTTGATATAAATGTCTCTGTCTATATATATTTACACATTTTACTGATTTTGCTTCTCTAGAGAACCCAGACTAAGACATTTATTGAGGCACACACAGCTGAGCTGGAGCAGAGGCACTTCTGTTCTGCTCTTTGGTGTCTGCCCCTCCTCAGACATGCCCTGGCCCTGAGCAGAGCAGCTCCAGGACCACAACCCCTCACTGACTACCCTCAGCACCAGGTGATCAGAGGTGGCAATGAGGCCCCTCTCCATGTCCTTCTGTCCTTCCTGAACTAAGGATGGAGCTCGCAGGCACCAGAGAAAAAAGATGGAAGTGGCCTGAGCCCTGGGCCGCAAAACACACCCTACTCCTGGTACCAAATGTCTTAGGCTGGGTTCTCCAGAGCAGCAAAACCAGTAAAGGGTATAAATAGATAGATAGATAGATAGATAGATAGATAGAGACTTATATCAAGGAAATGGCTCACAAGGTTGTAGAGGCTGGAATGTCCGAAGTCCATGGGTCAGGATAGAGGCTTCTCCTGATGCATGCAGCCACAGGCTGTGAAGATCAACTAATCCCAAAGATCAGCAAGAAATACTGCAGGTAAGCTGCTAGCTCAGTCCCAAGAACTGGAGGTCAGATGAACAGGAGCCAGCTGCAGGATCCAGAGTGAGTAAAAGCCCATGAGCCTTGCCAGAATATCCACTTATATTCAATGCAGGCCACATGCCCAAGGAAGCTCCCTTTCAACTGACTGGCTACTCACAGCAAATCCCATCATGGAGGTGATCACATAATATCACACCTCATCATGAAAGTGATCACACTATCATACAACAATCAAACCACTGAGAATCATGGCCTAGTCAAGTTAACACACAACCTTAACCATCACAATATACAAATAAATCAACGTGCAAAATCATCTATTTTGTAGAAAAGTGTGGAAAACTATTTTAAAAAATGTACCTAAACAACTATTGGTCTCTTGACTTCCAGAACAAAGGAGAGTGAAGAAAACCAAGACTCAAAGGAGCAGTTAGTCCAAAGGACTAATGGACCATATGAACCATGGCCTACAGGGTCCTCAAGACCAGAAGAAATAGGTGGTGCCCAGGTACCACTATCTGAAGCTGTCTGGGTCTGCTCACCTCTGTCCTTCTGCAGCTCCCCCCAACCCTAAACTCAGCCAGCACACCCCCCTACTCTCTCATGCAGGTGACCCCATAACGCCAGTTCGGCCTCTCCTTCCAGTCGCTGTGCCTGACGGTGAACACTCTGAACCGCTACGTCACCACCGCACCGGTGGCTGCAGACTGCTTCCAGCTGCATGGAGTCATGTCCCTGCTCATCGCTGGCAAACAGGTGCAGGTACACCCGCTGAATATGAAGCAGCTCCTGGCCCTATCATAGGCGCCTTCTCCCAGCAGCAGTTCTGCAACCTGGAGTGCATAGTGCTGCATAAGCTGCACTTCAGTCTGGGGGCACCCACCATCATCTTCTTGGAGCTTTACACGCATGTGCATGGAGGACAGGTCAGTGGAGGTTTCACCCTGGAGGGGCAAGCCCAAGCGCTGGGGGTAACTGAGATCACAAATTCACAAAAAAGACCAGATTTACTGGTCTGACAGAGATTGGAGGAACCCCTGAGGCTACGGCCCCAAAACACCCTTCTGAACTGAAACTGAAGCCATTCCCGGAAACCACCTTTCAGCCATACCATAGACAGGCCCATAAAATAAGCAATAACACCTGAGAGGAACATGCTCTTTGGAACAATCAATTGTACCAAATCAAAAGGGCAACATTTTCCCAAAAGCAAAGATGAGAAGGCAGGAAGGGGTAGAAAATCAGGACAAAAGGAAACAGGGATACTAGGAAACGGGGAGAGCACAGACACATTGTGGGGAATGTCATGGAAAACTTTATGTACACACTTCCGCATGGGAAACTAACTTACTCTGTAAACTTTTACGTAATGCACAGTTAAAAAAAATTTTTTTTTAATGTACCTAAAACCACACTGTGATTAAAGTTTAAGAACAAAGTCCTGCTCTCTTAGCATCAGACTGAATAGAGTGTTAATATCTTTAATTTTGTGTACTGTTGCTAAAGTCATAACAGACACTAACATCAAATTTGTCCTAATATTAAAGGTAGGGGATATGGTAGATGAGATTGGCAAAGATAATATTTATAAATCATCTATACTATAAATCTGACAGTGTATGTATCGCATATATCATCTCATGACATCAAAAAACTTTAATGACACAGTATCACTATTTCCAATTAGAAATGAGGAAACTAAACTCAAAGACATGCAGTGACATGGAAAAGCTACAAATCAGAACATGGTAGAATTAAGATTTGAGTCTGTCTGTATTCATTACATCATCCACAGTTCCCACTATATGTTGAGTAAATATTTCTATCTAGTAGCATAGAGGTGTTAGCTAAGTAAGAGTATATCCCATGTTTCTATTCTCATTTGATGTCTGACTCTTATTGCTATTATAGTATATATGGAATTGTACTTGGAAAACTATAAGGAAATAAGCTGCAATTATTTTTATATACAACATATCTGAAAGTGAATAAACAGAAAGATGAGTTTTTATTTTTTGTCTCTTTTGTCATTTAAAAGAACTCTAAAATAGAAAAATAAATTTTTGGCTGCTACCATTAAGCCTGGAGCCCTGTTTGGCACAGTGGTTAAAAGCTAGGCTGTAAACCAAAAGTTCAGCAGTTTGAATCCACCAGCTACTTGTTGGAAATCTTATGAGGCAGTTCTGCTCTGTCCTGTAGGGTCACTATGAGTTGGAATCGACTTGATGGCCAACGGGTAGCGTTAAGCCTATGTATAAAAGATGGTTTAAATAAACAGAAAAATAGACTGAAATAATATTACCATAAACATCTCTAATAATTCACTATGAATTTATATAGTCTTTGTTTTCTCATAATTGACTAAAACTTTTGTTTTACTTAACATGTTTTAACTGGTAACTAAGTTTAAATTGATATTAAGATACTCTGTGTAGAAGATATGGATCTGCCATTTGACCAGGCTTGAGAGGTAAAAAATAGTAGCCTCATTTTTCCTTCCTTTGCCTAAAGAGAGTACAATTCCATATATACTATAATAGCAATAAGAGTCAGACATCAAATGAGAATAGAAACATGGGATATCCTCTTACTTAGCTAATACCCCTATGCTAGTAGATAGAAATATATGCTTTACACGTAGTGGGAACTGTGGATGATGTAATGAATACAGATGTACTCAAACCTTAATTCTTAAATTGTGTTCTTAAAAAAAAAAAAAAGGAAGAAGATAATCATTGGTGATGGAGTGATATGCACACATTTTAAAATCTGGTGTTTTAGGTAACAGAAGAGTAACACTTGATTATTGTCTCAACAAGAAGAAAGAAAAACAAAATGGATAACCTTTTCATGATCAATATCTTTGCAGAATACTAATTTTCCTTCAGATGCCGTAAATCATGTAAACAGAATGCATTATGCTGTGGCTTGCACCATCCATCTACTTAATTTTTGTAGTTTTTTTTTTTTAATGTGTGAATTATTTAGTTTATCTGTGATTTATCTCCCACATATATTTAACGGAACAAAAAAAAGTTTTCATCACCTAGAACATATTAATTACTTCAATTTACCAACAAATATCATTCTGAACATACAGGCAGACAGAGCAAAAATAGGAAATCGTTGCACTGTCATTGAGTTATATAGTGCTAGCAGCATTCAAAAAGAAAATTGCTTGTAGAGACATTCTTTTTATGGCTACTAAAACCCGGGACAAATTTAAAAAATGTTTAGATAAAAACTACATAATTTTAATTAGAGAATATTTTTTAATACACAACTTTATACTTTTATTTATTTCTTAGTATAACCAGTTATAATTTTTGAACAATAACTTCGAGAATAACTTAATGAAGTTTAAATGGAGAATATGCATATATACACTATACAGAAAATTCAGTGCATATAGAATAAGAAATAATTAACTTCACAATAAAATAATTTTCTGAGAGATTTTTGATGTTTCTTGAAAAGCATGGAATCCAATATTGAAAATTCTAACCAGAGTCAAAATTACAAGTTCTCTCTGTCTTTGCAATTAGGCCTAAAGAACAAAGGATGATATAAATTATGTATGCAACTCTACTATATATTCAGAGATACTAACCATTCTAAATATTTTCAAAAGTGAGTTTCAGATTTACCAGTAGGTAAGATTAATAATTTTTTCTCAGAAAAAAACTTATAATTACCCCCAATGCAACAAAGACTATGGGAAAGTCTGAAGGTAATTTTGATTTCAAAGACTTTAAGGGTATATGTGGGCATTTGTCTCTGAAAACGAGTGTTGGCTAAAAAACTGTACATCTCAAATAGGTGCTATTTTGTAGTAATCAAAGTGATAGAGAAACCTCCATTCATTTGATTGTCTCAAATGTCCTTGAGATGTGTTTGAAGCTCGATAGTCTATCTTTCAGGCATTAGTCTTATGGCCTTTTAGAGATCTTTAATTTTTGTTCTTTTAAAAGCTATCCTAAAAGAAGCACCTAAAAACTTAACCTACTTTTATTGCATACTTGAAATCTATCTGGCTGTCCTCTTTTGTGGAGGTAGTCGGACCAAATTTTAACCTAGTTTGAGGAACAACCACTACCCAAAGGGACATAAAAGAAATGATGATCGCTGTTCAATGAGCAGTGAAAACCAATGAGGCAAAAATTGTTTGTTTGTTTGTTTTTAATTCCAAATTTATTTACCCTATTTGAGTCCTATTTGGTTACTCATTATTAGTCATTTTGTTTATGTTCTACTATATTTAGTTTGTCCCTTCTTTACATGAGTTTCCGAGTGTCAAGGATTGACTTTCTGAAAAATAATTGCTGTTTTTTTTGTTTCAGGTTTTTTGAAAAAAATACCTTTAAAAATTGTGTTCTTTTTAAAAAAAGGGAAGAAGATAATCATTGGTGATGGTAATTAATATTTAAATTGCAAAATTTGTGGAAGCCGTGTATAAAATAATGGCATATAAACAATTAGAGTAAATCAACAATTTGAGATTTAGCCCTGCTTTAGTTTAAAAAAAAATATTAAACACTGCAAGTTCATAAATGGATGACTTAGAATTGAACAAAACATTCATTGGCCATCTGCCTATAACTCAATTTAAACAGCTGTCTATCTTAATTTCTGGAAAGAAAAATCTTAATGGCAAGCTTAAGTTTAATTTTAGATGATTTTAACCATCATTGAAGAAATAAACACAATTTTGAACATCAGCAAACCGTTTTACAACTTTTTTTTCAGGCTGTTCAGCATTCCTTGATTATGAGACAGTTAGAGCTAGTGACGTTCTTTAAATCAAGGGAATCAAATACACAAACTAAATAATGAGGGAAACTATAAATTGTTATACTTGTTATAATGATTTAAGGGTGCAAAATGATATTTCCACTTTTGAAATTAAGCATATTTTTTCTTAAAGCATTGTTAAAACTTCCTCTTAAGTTATTTTAATCATGTGTTAATAGCATATTATTAAGTGCAAATTTTATCATGTATCTCCTTTTGATTTTTATTTGTAAATGTTTTGCTATCCCACACATTTACCACTTCTCCTTGAGTTCTCTTAACAATAATTTGGAAAACATAGAGTAACTTGTAACGTACTCTGCCCAGTGACAGACTTATCTAAGCTCCTTGCGAGGCTCAACCTATTCCACTTACAATGGTCAATAAAATGTGCAAAGAGAGTGAGTCAGGATGGAAAAGAGGCTCCATGACCTCAGCAGGTGATTGGGGTTGCTACCTCTTCTGGGCGACAGAAAAGAATCTTTAGGAATAGAGTACACTATGTATGTGTTTAAGATTCTATAAAGTGCAGGCTCAAAGAAGTTGCCAAGATTGGTTATGGAATAAATATTTAGGAAAAACTTACCATCTACTTAGAAAGGTATGATTTTTTCATTTGCTACCTCAGAGTAATAGCAAAATAATTTATAGTTGGATTCAAAATTTAAATGTTAACATAATTATAAATATGAGAAGATATACAAGAATAAATAAATGTGTAATATATTATATGTGTATATAGAATATACATATATATATATTCATTGCCATTGAGTCAATTCCAACCCATAGCAACCCAATAGGAAAGAGTAGAATTGCCCCAATAAGTTTTCCAAGGAGCAACTTGTGGATTCGAATGGCCAACATTTTAGCCCTTAGCCACTACGCCACCATAATATGTATGTGTACAGTGTGTGTGTGTGTATATATATATATATATATATATAACCAAAACCTGTTGCTGTGGAGTCCATTCCAACTCACATCAACCCTATAGGACATATAGGACAGAGTAGAACTACGCCGTAGGGATTCCAAGGAGTGACTGGTGGATTCCAGCTGCCGACCTTTCAGTTAGCAGCCAAGCTCTTAACCACTGTGCCACCAGGGCTCCATATATCTGTATATGTATGACTGAGAAACAGTTGTTGGAATAGGATCAGGAGATACCGCATAATTTAAAATCTGGAAAGGTGTATGGCAGGGTTATATCCTTTCATTACACTTATTCAATTTGTATGTTGAGAAAATACTCCAAGAAGCTGGACTATATTAAGAAGAACAAAGGTATCAGGTTTGGAAGAAGACTCATCAACAACCTGTGATATGCAGATGACACAATCTTGCTTGTTAAAAGTAAAGACGACTTGAAGTACTTACTGATGAAGATCAAAGACTACTGCCTTTGGATTATTATGGATTATACCTCAATATAAAGAAAACAAAAGTCCTTACAACTGGACCAATAAGCAACATCATGATAAATGGAGAAAATATCGAAGATGTCAAGGATTTCATTTTACTTAGATCCATAACCAAAGACCATGGAAGCACAGTCAAGAAATCAAATGACATATTGCATTGGGCAAATCTGCTGCAAAAGGCTTCTTTAAAGTGTTAAAAAGCAAAGATGGGGACTAAGATGTACCTGACCCAAGCCATAGTATTTTCAATCACCTTATATGCATGCAAAATCTGGACAATGACAAAGGAAGACCTAAGGAGAATTCATGCAGTTGGATTGTGGTGTGATGAAGAATATTCCATAGACCATGATCTGCCAGAAGAACAAACAAATCTGGCAAGAAGAACAGCCATAATGCTCCTTAGAAGGGAGGATGGCTAGACTTTGTCTCACTTACTTTGGGCCTATTATCAGACAGGATCAATCCATAGAGAAAGACATCATGCTTAGTAAAGTACAGAGTCCAAAAAAAACAAGAAGATCTTCAGCAAAATAAATTGACAGAGTGGCAACAACAATGGGTTCAAACATAGCAATGATTTTGAGCATGGTGCAGGACTGGGCAATGTTATGTTCCGTTATATGTAAGGTTCGCTATGAGTTGGTGCTGACTCCTAGGTACCTAACAACAACGTATATATAAAATATAATATGTATGTGTATATCTGTGTGTATATATATACATATGCGTATATATGTATTGTCTATAAAATATGTAAATCAGACTTGAAAAAATATGAAATTTCCCTAGAATATGGGTGTATGTATTATAATCAAAATTGTAATTAACGAACACTCCTATAATACCTTTCATTTTACTTGGATCTACAATCAATGCCCGTGGAAGCAGCAGTTAAGAACTCAAACAATGTATTGCATTGGGCAAATCTTCAGCAAAAGACTTCATTAAAGTGTTAAAAAGCGAAAATGTCACTTTGAGGACAAAGGTATGCCGGATCCAAGCCATGGTATTTTCAATCACCTCATATACATGCAAAAGCTGGACAGTGAATATGGAAGATCGAAGAAGAACTGATGCCTTTGAATTGGGGTGTTGGTGAAGAATTTTGAATATATCATGGACTGCCAGAAGAACGAACAAATCTGTCTTGAAAGAAGTACAGCTGGAGTGCTCTTTGGAAGAGAGGATGGCGAGAATTCATCTCATGTATTTTGGACATGTTATCAAGAGGGACCAGTTCCTGGAGAAAGACATCATGCTTGGTAAAATGGACGGTTATCGAAGAAGAGGAAAACCGTTGGCAAGATGGATGGATACTGTGGTTGCAACAATGGGCTCAAGCATAACAATGATTGTGAGGATGACGCAGGACCAGGCAGTGTTTCATTCTGTTGTGCATAGGGCCACCATGAGTGGTAACCGACTGGAACATCTAACAAAAACAACAACATAATACCTCAGATAAGTTTTATCAAAAGTGGCATAATTTATTTTTTAAGACAATAATGAATTTCATCTCAAGTAATTACATAGTGTAGCTTAGGGATTTCATATGTTCTGATAGCTTTGACTCATACATTGGTTTATAAATACAAAAAGCATCCTCAATTTCACTTCTGTGCTAATGGAGATGTTTTCCTGTAATGAATGCCTTGAGAAAGACTATCCGCACAATTAGTTTGTTAGAAAAAATCAAAACTTAGTTAAATGCTTAACTATCATTACAATAGATTATCCATGTATTGTTCATATTTTATTTTGTCCTAGTGACGTTGAACAACATAAATAAATAAATTTTCTCATATATACTCATTTTATCTAAGCATTCATACAGATTGCTGTTTAATGCATTACCTATTTTTCGCTTCACAAGTCTGTTACCATGGCAGCAAAATCAACATTAACAAAAAACCCTTCAATTTACAAAACTTTGATCATGCTTTGTGGGAATGATTATATATGACAATCTTGTTGATAGTGTTTGGAACAATTTTTTTTTTTTAATGGAAGGACTAGGAAGAACCAGTAATTGACTATTGTTGAATTGTCACAGTCATTTTTTACTTACATAAAATTGAATACAGTGTGACAGTTATTTTCTTTTCACAAAGCTAAAAATCAGGAATTTCTGGAATAATTATTTAAGTTAATACATTTTTTAACCTACAAACAATAAACTAATGTCAAAAACTGGTTTCCAAAATCCCAAATGTCACCCATATGTTACAATATATAAACAGGGAGAAGAAATACGGTAGGGGGAATTCATCCAGCTGATTCTCTAATTGAGTCTTAAGAAAAATCCTCTAGAGAAATTTTTTTATTTTATCTTTATGTCTGAAATGGATTTTAAAATGTAAGTGGTTTTGTAGAAAATGTATGTAATGGACAAATGTTTTAACAACATTATTTGCTGTTTAAATCCTATAATTTTGGTAATATGCTAGTATTAATAAAAAGCCACTTCTAAAATTCAAAGGCCATATTATGAGCATTTGTATTCAAAAGTTAATATTCATATTCTAGTGACACGTTTGTCCCTAGATAAATATAATCAATTCAAAAAATTTAGAGATTTTTCCAAACAGCACATCTAGGTCCCAGCTACAAAAATAATCTCACCCACTAGCTTTCTTATGCCATGAAAGCAGAGCAGTTAGAGAAAACTGCGCAACACTGAGCATTGCCTCTATCTCTGATCTGTGCCCTTGAGCCTTTATCTCATTCCAAATTATTTCAATTTTAATATTTTACTGATCTTTGAATATTTAAGGAATTTTTATAATTTCATATTCAGTTACAATATAATATTTATTGAATGGTCACTGAGATACCTGATGTTACTAGTTTCTTGACTATATTTCCAGAGACTGTACATACATATAGAAAAATACATGTGTAATGAATATTTGATTTAGAAAATACCTTTTATTGTTAAATTAATTTTTGTTAATAACACATGAATATAATCACCTTTTTATTATTAACATATTTAGATATAGGTAATACATTCACACAATTGAAGTAATGTGATTAATGGGATATACAGTGAAAAGGAGAACTTCCCATAGGGTTTTCAAGGCTGTAAATCTTTACCAAAGCAGACTGCTACATCTTTCTCCCAAGTAGGGGCTGGTGGGTTCAAACTGCTAACCTTTCAGCTAGCAGCTGAGCACTGAACCACTGTGCCATAAGCAACATCATGAGAAATGGAGGAAATACTGTAGCTGTCAAGCATTTCATTTTACTTGGATCCAGAATCAATGCCCATGGAAGCAGCAGTCAAGAAATCAAACGACTTATTGCATTGGGCATATCTGCTGCAAAAGATCTCTTTTAAGTGTTAAAAAGCAAAGATGTCACTTTGAGGATGAAGGTGCGCCTGACCCAAATTATGGTATTTTCAATGGCCTCATGTGCATGCAAAAGCTGGACAATGAATTAGGAAGACCAAAGAAGAATTGGTGCATTTGAATTATGGTGTTGGAAAAGAATATTGAACATACCATGGACTGCACGAATGAATAAGTCTGTCTTGGAAGAAGTACAGTCAGAATGCTTCTTAGAAGTGAGGATAGTGAGACTTCATCTCAAGTACTTTGGACATATTATCAGGAGGGACCAGTCCCTGAAGAAGGACAGGTAGAGGGTCAGCGAAAAAGAAGAGGAAGACCTTCAACGAGATGATTGACATAGTGGCTCCAACAATGGGCTCAAACATTGTAACGATTGTGAGGATGGTACAGGACTGGGCAGCATTTGGTTCTGTTATGCATGGAGTCGCTATGAGTCAAAAATGACTGGAAGGCACCTAACAACAACAGTGAAAAGTGTCCCTTTCATACTTGTCCTCCCAGGGAAACAGTTCTCCTCCAGAGACATGACCAAGGCTATTGCTTTTTTAATCCTTCTAGAAGTAGTTCATGATAAACAGGCAAATATATGATCTTTTATAGATATATTGTGGATTAATTAACACAGAATTTCAATTTGTCTTACCACGTAACAATGTATATTGGAGAATTTTCTGTGTTATTACGTGAAAAAATTAAGCATTATTTTTAAAATTTTTGAAAGTACTATATTTTATTTAACCATGCTTTTATGAGTGATATTTATATTGTTTCCAAACACAATTGTGCAAAGAATAAAATTGTATGTAAGCTATTTCACATGCATGCCTATATATCTGCAGGTTAAGTACTTTAGAGAATTTCATTTTATTGAATAGTATATTCATTGATAATGTTTATAGATACAGGCACAATGTGTTTGATAAGAATTGGACCAATTTACAACACAATGTGTCATTAAACTGTTGATCATTGTTTAGTCTAAAAAAGGAACAATGGATATCTCTATGCAATTTGAATTTGCATTTATTTTATTTTGTGAAAGCTAGAGCATTTTTTTAAACAATTGAAAGTTACTGTCTTCTCTTACTCTGATCTGTCTGTTATAATCTTGCCCATATTTTTTAATAAGGGGTGAGAGGAGGAGCAGAAAGGAGTGAGGGATGAATAGGTGGAGCACAGAGGATTTTTAGGGCAATTAAACTGTACTGTATGATACTGTAATAGTGGACACATGAAATTATGCATTTGTCAAAACTCATAGGATTGTACAATACAAAGAATAAAATCTAATGTAAATGATGGACCTTAGTCAATAATAATGTATTAACATTAGTTTATCAATAGTAACAAATGTAACACCCCAGTGGAAAATGTTAATAATAAGGAAAGTTGTGTGCAAGGATAGAGGAAGTATTTTAGATTTCTTTGTACTATGTGCTCAATTTTGAAATAAATCTAAAATTATTCTAAAGATAGAATTTATTGTTAAAAAAGAGAGAGGGAGGTGTATCTGGCTAGCACTTCTAAAACAGTCTTTTTTATACTTTCTCACTGAAGTTCTCATGAAGATACATCATAAGATAAAAATTCAAAACTAGAACTGACAACTGAACTTAATGCCCAAACTATTTCCCTATCTTCACTGCTCTGTTGGAAATAGTGCAAAATGCCTGAATGAGAAACAGTGGGAAAGTTGCTATTTCAGGTTCTCTTTTGTGGTTCAAAATCACAAAGGATACACAAGAAAAACTATTTATGTACGGTAAGGTCTAAATTCTTTTTTTCTTTTTTTTTAAGAAACAGATTGTTTCCCTAGCTCCCACCAATAGTGACTTGCTTTCTTTGTGTATTTCCAGCGGATTTATGGGCATAAAATAATGACTGGGAGATTTGTATTCTGGGTGATTTTCATTCCGAATGTTCTACTTCTAAAATTAAATCACTATTAGGTACAGGCAAGTTAAAAAAAGAAAAGTCTAGCATTATTAAACAATTGTGATGAAAGATTTCCAATCAAATCAAAGAGTTAGAAAACCAGGAAAGAGGAAAAGAGAAAATCTGGTTTCTGTCCAGTGAAACAACGAGAAGGATTACAAAGCTGCTTTGCTGGGAGATAATTCTCCATGGGTCTCTTGGATTTCCGGTTGTCTTGTGAAAGGAAACTGTGGTTGCCTTTACTCTGGACTATTTTTTAAAGGATATTTGTATAGCGAACATCCTTGGAAGATAGTTTTTCTGTGGAACATAAAGTAGGTTTGTTTATTATCCAGTACAATAATGACAATGCCTTTTTATGGATTAAGTGTTGAGCAGCTTTCTTGCATCCCATTATAAAAGACTATGGTTTCCTAAATTTTGTATTCCTTGACTGTGACTCAAATCTATGTGTGCACTGAATCCGTGTATGTCCACCTGAGTCAACACCATGAGATTTGGGGCCGCAGGAAACTCCACCCTCCACAACTGGACAACAAACCCCTCCTCAAAAGGATATCTGGGCTTTACAGTTCCTTGTCTACCTTATGTGCTGCTTGAGACCACTTTTCCATATGTTTAAGAACAATTCTTCCAGGATTCTAGTGGGTTTTTCTACCTGAGAAAACCTAGAAGAGAAAGGGAAGTGAGACAAACTACAGTCATCACTGCTGCAGTTGGTCTTGGGGTCTCCACTGTCTTTCTCTTCCACCACCCATTCCAGATATCCCTTATGCTCAACTATCACCTCTTAAGCCTTGGTAGCTTACATAGTGATATGACCTGCGCCTTCATCACTATGACCTCTTTAGGTCAAGGTCACTTTACCTGAACATTTACAGTCGCACATGGGCAAGAGGCTCTCAGTGGAATCACCTGTGTTTCTCCCTCTACCCTTTACACAACTTCAGCCCTTCCTCCTCATGATGATCAGGATCTATTACTTGCCAAGACTCCTATGATTCTTCTTGCCTGCTGGTCCTTGGGTACAAAGAGTCTGAAATGCTAGACAGTGGCTATAGCTTATAATTAATAGAACTCTTGCCCTATTTCTTTTTTGTGGAGACTTCCAATTCTGATGATTAGATAATTGTAGGGACAGGGTACATAAACTCTTTCAGTGAGTAATTTGGAGTGACATTAAGGGAACCACTCCTGCTTTTACTCCTTTTTTCCCAGACCCGTATATTCTTCTCTGGGATATGTATGTGTGTGTGTGTGTGTGTGTATGTGTGTATACATATATATATATATATATATATTCAATGAGTATATTACATCCATCCATGCAGAGTAGTGTCTCCAAGCTTGTGCTTCACATTGCCTTCAGCAGGGTGTTCTGTTCCCAAAGAGTTAATAGATTTTGTGGTATATAGTATGACCTTAGGTACTGTTTTTGTGGGCTCACTCTTGTACCTTCTTTTTTATAAAGTAGTTCTCCTGATCTGTCACAATCTCATGTGGGATCTTATACTTCTCATAGTGGGGCTAGCTGAGGCCATGAGGGCATACTTGAAATGAATGTCTATTTCTTTGATTAAACAAAAACAAAAACAAAAACAAAACTATTGGCTTTTATAAGATGAAAGGAACCCAATGTAGTCAATTAACCACCAAATAGTTTTTCTCCTCAAAGAATCCCACATCAGGAAATCAGCAGAAAATTGATCTCTGTTCCTAACAGGTTAGATAGAGTTGGCAGTGGGTAGATAAGCCTTGCTATGTGAGTATCCATGCTGATGGACCCATGTGTAATTTCCGTCTTTGACACAATTTCCACATAATACACGTGGGAAGTTCTTCTGTGAATATTGCAGGACCTTTATACCCTTACCTTACTTACTCACCACATGTGGTTTTCTCTGGGAATGGTGTAAGCCTATGGAAAAGCAGTTATCAGTAGCTAAGGCTGACTTTAAAGAAGTACACAGATAGAGGTTGTCTACTGAATGCACTTTCCTCAGCTGTTCAGTAAATCCCTCCCTGAAGGCAACTCTTGGCAGCGTATCTCTCTAAAGAACTTAGACTATACCTGTAAATTCTTTTATTACTAATATTATATGATGTTCCCTCTAGCAGTGGCTAAATGAGCTCATGATTAATGTCTGAGCAGAATTTGGGTCTTTGCAGAATGGGCAATTTCTTACTTGGCCAACGGATTTTCTTCCTTAATTGTTTGAATTTAGAGTCTCAGAGTTTACAGTTGAGCATTGGCTATTTGGAAATGAGACGTCATGATGCAGAGAAAAGGTCCAAGGTTATAAATTGGAGGGAATTGAAGGAAGCCTGTACCAGATAAGGAATCAGAATAACTTAGTTGAAATAAAGAACAGAAAAGGAACAGGTCACAGGCAAGATCAGAAAGAAAGAGAGGATGAAAGAAATCTTTTAATTCCTTAGAAAGGAAGGAGTAGACCCAAGTTCTGACTTTTCAAAACTTATTTTTATGAATTCTAACTGTATTCTGTCACCATCTTTGAGTGTTTGAGATTGTATGTTGCAAATTTACAACAAATCCTCCGTGTGCTGCATATTTACAGCAAACCCTCCATGAGCTACTTTGAGGGCTTTCTGTTCTATCAAACCAAAAGTTCCATGAGGAACAAAGAAGCCAAAAGATCCTTGGACAATACAAGAAAAACATAAATTTCAGTGTTATTAATTGTAACTATGGTTGCAGAATAGATAGCAAATGTTGAAATATATTTCTTTAAAGAACAATTATATGTAAAATCTAAAATAAGATTTTTTTCTAAAAACTTTTTAACAATTCTAAACAGTTTTATTAAATTCTAATTAATGTACAAAAATTACACATATTAAAGAACTTACAATCTGATAAGCTTAGACACATGAATACCTCATTGAAATCAATACTACAATAAAAAAAACAAACATTCTCATAGCAAATCGCTACAAACTAAGCGGCTTAAAACAGCATACATTTATTTTCTCACAGTTTTTTTTAGGATTCTGGGCAGGGATTAACTGGATCCTCTGCAAGGCTGCAATCAAAGTGTAGGCTTGGGCTGAGTTCTCATCAGGAGGACTGACTGGGGAAGGGGTTGTTTCCATCCTCACATAGATTGTTGGCAGAAATCATTTCTTTTTGACTGTAGAACAAGCCAAAACCAACTGAAAAAAACAACAAACCTCTTCCAGCCTTTACAATTTAGTTCTAGGTTTATCACCCTTTAAACTCTTAGTTGGGCTTACATTGAGCCTGCAAATTAGCCAGAGATGAAACTTTAGGTTTTTTTCCTGGTGTTTTGTGAGCATGCATCTTGCCCTGGGCGTGTGCTTAACTTTATAAATAACCCTGTATACATGGGTGATTTTGAATACTCTAATTTTCCAAGGAAACTCTCCCTCTGCTTTTTCTCCTGGATCTTATACAGTCTATTTTATGTCTCAATTGTAATTTTTTTGCCCAAGGGAGTATAGCTTGACCATTCATCTTACAGTGTTTTTGAGCAATGCCTGCCACTTCCGCAACCTGAGTGAGGTCTAAAGTAGGTGAAATAGGAATGAATCTCATGATTTTGTCCTTCAGATAGTCACCAGACAGGTTAAAAAAGATAAATTCAATAGTTTGTGAATAAGGCCTACTCTGTACCCTCTGGGTCACCCACTGAGAATGCAGGCTTCCATCTTTAAGCCAGATGTTGAGCCAGGGAGAGTGTGGGGCATGTGCACATGAAAAATACTTTCCTACCATTTTGAAGTTGCTTTTACTAGATTCATGGCTCACTTGGTTGCTGTAAAGCTTCTACCGTTTTCCAGAATTCTGACAAAGTTGGTTCTGACAATTTTTTGGTTTTTGAGGTTTTTTGTTTCTGTTTTTGTTTTGTGGAATAACAGGAATTTGGAGCTTCCTATACTACCATCTTGTTAACATCAGTTCCCTAACTTTTACAATTTTTAAAAGTTTCTGTTTATTTCTAGCAATATATTTTTCTGAAGTCCATTTTTTTCTGGTGTTACTATAGCCATTCTACATTCTTTTAAAACATTCTTTTTACTAGGCTTAGCATGGTATATTCCAGTTTTAATACACACCGTGCTAAACCTAATAAAAAGAATGTAGAGTGTAATACCAGAAAAAATGGACTTCAGAAATAAAAAAAGGAAGTTGTCAAAAATGAAGTGGACTACATAAAGATTGATATCCTAGGCAATAGTGAGCTGAAATGGACTGGTATTGGCCATTCTGAATCAGAAACTCCTTTGATATACTATGTTGGGAATGACAAATTGAAGAGGAATGGTGTCACATTCATCATAAAAAGAAATTTCAAGATGTATCCTGAAGTACAACCCTGTCAGTGACAGTATAATACTCATAAGACTACAAGGAAGACCAGTTAATATGACTATTATTAACATTTACTCACCAACCACTAATGCCAAAGATGAAGAACTTAAAGATTTTTACCAGCTTCTGCAGTATGAAATTGACCAAACATGCAATCGCAATGCGTTAAAAATTACTGGTGATTGTAATGCAAAAGGTGGAAACAAGAAGGATCAGTTGGAAAATATGACATTGGTGATAGAAACAACACCGAAGATTGCATAGTAGAATTTTCAATACCAACAACTTATTCATTGCAAATGCCTTTTTTAAACATTTTTAAACAACTATACCTGTGGACCTCACCGGGTGGAAAACAATGGGAATCAAATCCACTACATCTGTGGAAAGAGATGATGGAAAAGCTCAATATCATCAAACAGAAGAAGGCCAAGGGCCAACTATAGAGCAGACCACAAATTGCTCATATGCAAGTTCCAGTTGAAGTTGAAGAAAATTAAAACAAGTCCACAAGAGCCAAAGTACCACCTTGAGTATACACACCTGAAGATCTCAAGAACAGATTTCATGCATTGAACACTAAAAACTGAAGACCAGGCCAATTGTGGGATGACATCAAGGACATCCTTCATTAAGAAAGCAAAAGTTTATTAAAAAGAAAGAAAAGACCGAAATGGATGTCAGAGGAGACTCTGAAACTTGCTCTTGAAAATAGAATGGCTAAAGAGAATGGAAGGAATAATAATGTAAAAGAGCTGACCGGAAGATTTCAAAGGGCTGCTTGAGAAGACGAAGTAAAATATTATAATGAAATGTGCAAAGACCTGGATCTAGAAAAACAAAAGGGAAGAATAGGCTCAGCATTTCTCAAGCTGAAAGCACTGAAGAAAAAATTCAACCCTCAAGTTGCAATTTTAAAGGATTCTATGAGAAAAATATTGAAAGGTGCAGAAAGCATCAAAAGAAAATGGAAGGAATACACAGAGTCACTGAACCAAAAAGAATTGGTCAAAATTCAATCATTTCAGGAGGTAGCATATGTTCAAGAACCGGCGGTATTGAAGGAAGAAGTCCAAGCTGCACTGAAGGCTTGGTGGAAAACAAGGCTCCAGGAATTGATGGAATACCAATTGAGATGTTTCACCAAACACGTGCAATGCTGGAAGTACTCACTTGTCTATGCCAAGAAATTTGGAAGACAGTTACTTGGCCAACCAACTAAAAGACATCCACATCTGTGCCCTTTCCAAAGAAAGGTGATCCAACAGAATTCAGAAATTATCAAACAATATCATTAATATCACAGGCAAGTAAAATTTTGTTGAAGATAATTCAAAAATGGCTGCAGCAATACATTGACAGGGAACTGTCAGAAATTCAAGCTGGATTCAAAGAGGATGTGGAACAAGGGATATCATTGCTGATGTCAGATACTGGCTGAAAGCAGAGAATACCAGAAAGAAGTTTACCTGTGTTTTATTAACTATGCAAAAACATTAGACTGTGTGGATCCTAACAAATTATGGATAACATTGCAAAGAATGGAAATTCCAGAACATTTAACATTGCTTATGTGGAACCTGTACACAGACCAAGAGGCAGTCATTCTAAGAGAACAAAGGGCTACTCTGGTTTGAAATCAGGAAAGGTGTGCGTCAGGGTTGTATCTTTTCACCATGCTTATTCAATGTGTGTGATGAGCAAATAATCTAAGAAGCTGGACTATGTGAAGAAGAATGCAGCTTCAGGATTGGCGGAAGTTTTGTTAACAACCTGTGTCATGCAAATGACACAACTTTGCTTGCTGAGAGAGAAAAGGACTTGAAGCACTTACTGATGAAGATCAAAGACTACAGCCTTCAATATGGATTATACTTCAACATAAAGAAAACAAAAATCCTCACAAATGGACCAATGAACAACATCATGATAAATGGAGAAAATATTGAAGTTGTCAAGAATCTCATCTTACTTGGATTCATAATCAACAACCTTGGAAGCAGCAGTCAAGAAATCAAAGGATGTATTGCATTGGGCAAATCTGCTGCAAAAGACCTTTTCAAAGTGTTAAAAGCAAAGATGTCACTTTAAGGACTAAGGTGCACCTGACTCAAGCCATGATATTTTAAGTCGCCTCATATGCATGCGAAAGCTGAACAATGAATAAGGAAGAACGACGGAGAATTAATGCCTTTGAATTATGGTGTTGACGAAGAATATTGAATTTACCATGGACTGCTGGAAGAATGACCACGTCTGTCTTGGAAGAAATACAGCCAGAATGCTCCTTGGAAATGAGAATGGCAAGACTTCATCTCAAGTACTTTGGGCATGTTGTCAGGAGGCACCAGTCCCTGGAGAAGGACATCATGCTTGGTAAGGTAGAGGGGCAGCAAAAAAGAGGAAGACCCTCAGTGAGATTGATACAGCATCTGCAACAATGGGGACAAACATAGCAATGATTGTGAGGATGGTGCAGGACCGGGCAGGGTTTCATTCTTTAGTACATAGGGTCTCTGAGTTGGAATTGACTTGAAGGCACCTAACAACAACAACAGCAACAGCAACAGCATGGTGTATATTTCCCATATTTTTACTGTTAGATATTTGTATCTTCTATACATAATACAGGTTTCTCACGACAACTTATAGTTTGTTCCTGTCTCAGTATCATCCAGTCTGACAGTCTCTGGATATTATTTGGGTTTTAATTGGGGTTTTATTTTTTTTAATGGAAATACTTATGTGATTGTTTTTAAATCAACAGTTTTTCTACGTATCACATCTGTTCTTTTTTCTACCTTTTTTGCATGATATGATTATTATGATTCATTTTTAAATATTAGCTTATAAACTATATTTCTTTTATTACTTGCTTTATGGTTTATGTTAACATCTTTGACTTATCAAAGGTCATCTTCAAATAATATTTTAACACTTTACACATAGTATAAAAATCATACAACATACTTTAATTTCTCCCCTCCAGGATTTTGTGCTATTTTTGGTATATATTTTGCTCTATATCTTCTTTTTAATTCTGGATAAATTGCACTTAAGAGGGGTAATAAGAAAAGATATTTAGTGCTTATCATGTGCTAGACATTATGTAAAGTATCGTAAACTTTTATTCTACATTAGTCCTCACAGTCCTATTAGATAAAGATCAATACTTCCATTTTTCAGATGTGAAAACTGAGGTTTAAAGAGATTAAAAAATCTTCAAAAGTCAGTTACCTAGTAAGTAAAAGAGATGAAAGTCAAACTCAGATATTTCTGACTCTAAAATCTGTATTTTTTACATACTACCCTTTTCAATAAGTGTTTCAATGAATAAATGAAGGAATCAATGGATTTCTAAATTGATACGATTTTAGGAACAAAATAAAGGTACTTCTGCATTCCAAAATATTTGTTTGATTTGCTTTATAATACCTGAAATTTCCTAAGTTGAACAGAGTGCTGCAATTAGCTATTTCAGAGACTAACAAGTGAGGTCATAGCCCCACACTCTGAAAAATAACATGCAGAGAAGCTCAGCCTATGGAGAGTTAACTACTACAGACTGCTTAAATAAGCAAATTTATAAGCAAAAATTTCAGGTTTTCATATGAGTAGTGTTTCCATAATGAACTTTTTTTTCTAATTAAAGGCTGAAAAGGAGGATAAATAAGGGCATAAATTTATATTGTCTTATTCTCTTTAATACAGCATGAACTAAGATCATATTCTTACAATGAAAACAAATTTGAGGGATTCAGGGAAGAGAAGAAAAATAGAAGAATTCACTACATAAAAATAAACAAAATATTCCCAAAATGTTAAGAGCATTGTTTGGAGGATTAAGAACTATTTCATGGAGTATTAACTCCAAGGATGTAAGCAATAGCAAGCACAGTGGCAGGTGAGGCTGAGTTCTCCATGGCTTGTTGACAAATATTTCAATGAAAGGGAAATGAGGGAGTTTCAAGGAAAGCTGCAGGGTATATTGATTCACTGATAATGAAATCAGGGCTGATTAGAGTTTTAGAAGGGAATTGATGGACTGAGTGAATTATGAAATTTTGGTTGATCATGGAGAATTAGAAACTATGAAAGTCAAGGAATGTGAGGGGAAGAGTGTACTATGAGTGTTATCTTGGAAGTGGAATGGTTTCTTGTAATGGCAGGGTTTAGGGTTGTGCCTTGTGGATGGATGCTGAAATGTACCAATGATGGAAGCTACTTAGTTCAAGGATTCTGAAATGCTGTGACATAAACTGATGTCTATGATTATTTAACTATACTTATCCTTATCCAAACTTACTTAACATCTATAATTATTTACTGAATTTAGGAGACAGTCACTGGGTATGATTATTAAGAAAAAAATATCGATAGATAGATAGGTAGATAAAGGGCAGATAGATAAGCAGAGTGACAGAAGGACGGACATAAGGACAGATAGAGAAAGAGACAGACAGATAGATAGACAGATACATACACATATATATGTATATGAAATGGATGTGGAGCCAAGGTTTCTTGGCTAATAACTTGTTTTGCTACCTTGTGTGAAGCACCTAAAGGTTTTCTTAAGTACAATGATAATAGATTTCTAAGAAATATCCAATTCTCAACCTCAATGTTAAATTTATTTTTACTTATAATAACCCATTAAACCAAAAAAAACCCATTGCCGTCAAGTCAACTCCAACTCATAGCGACCCTATAGGACAGAGTAGAACTGCCCCATAGAGTTTCCAAGGAGCACCTGGTGGATTCTAACTGCCGACCTTTTGGTTAGCAGCCAAACTCTTAACCACTATATCACCAGGGTTTTTTTTTTTTTTTTTTTTTTTCCAATAATCTATTAGGATATATAAAATGCTATCAAATAAAAATATTGAATATTGAGAGCATAGGTATGAGCATTGGAAAATATATTTAAAATATTTTGAAAGAAGCTTTTTTGAAAGAAGTCTTCCCTTTAAAATGTTGGATGTACATCTAATTTTTATCTCGTTTTTATTTTATAGTTATATATATTTTTCTTACCGTAAGTGGCAAGAGATGTTAAAATGCTATCTTGTGACTTTGGAAAATTACCAGAAGCTTTTAATACTAACAGGACAAGTCACTATTCCTGTATTATTTGGATTTTCTTCTCTTTCAGGAGTTGCTAAATACCCTCTTGTGTGTACAGCAAAACAAAAACCTTGCATCCTGGTTTAATTGTCTGTCTTGAATCAGAAATGAGGCATAGGATAGGAGAACAACCAAGCACCTTAAACTTGTTTTCAGATAACAGGATACTAGTTCAATAAAGTATGCTACAGAACTACATTCTATTATATTTATTGTTGGAAACACTATTTTATAACTCATAGTATTAATCCACATCAGATTACTCTGTCAAGATGACAGAATTTTACATTACCTTAGTGCTTTTTCATAATAATTCCAGTCTATAATTAAGACTAGGTTTTTTTTTTTTTTTTTAACCTACCTACTATATGACTTTGGAGCCCTGGTGGTACAGTGGTTAAGCTATGGCTGCTAACCAAAAGGTCGGCAATTCAAATCCACCAGTGGCTGCTTGGAAATCCTATGGGGCAGTTCTACTCTGTTCTATAGTGTCACTATGAGTCAGAATTGACTCGAGGGCAACGAGTTTTTATATAACTTTGGGCACACAGAGAAATACAAAGTTTCATTTTTTAAAAAATAAACCTATTGTATAATCTCTTACTATTCTGGGTATTTATTTGGTTGGGGTTATGGATTTATACTTTTGTTTTACTAAGCCTGGTATTTAATTGTTGCCCAGTTATAGTTTAACCAATATTACGTTTTCCTCAGCTTAAAGTTACTGTCTCCAAAAACTTTTCATGACCTCCGACAACTGGGTCAGTTCCATTGTGTACATCCTTTACTACACTGATACTGTTCACATTATAAATTTGTCACGCCACATTATAGTTTTGTGTTTATTTGCCAGTCTGATACAATGATATACCATAAAGTCCTTAAAGACAACAAGCAAACCTTATAAGGAGAATGTTTATACAATCTGCTTTGCCAAAGAAAGTCAGTTTAGAACTGTTTCCCAACATACTCTAAGTCAGTATCTCCTTTCTCACTCAAAAGTGCCCCAGTCTGGATGATAAAGTATAGATCACCCTACTTACAAACCTTGTGTCCTTAACAACTACCAGAATGTTAGGTAAGTTATGGTCATTCAATAAAGATTTGTGGAATTGATGAGTGAATATATACCTAAGTAAATGAGTGAAGTGACCACCAAGCCAAAGTAAACCAGCTGCCGTTGAGTTGATTCCAAATGATAGCCACCCTATAAAACAAAACAAAACCTGTTGCCATCGAGTCAATTCTGACTCATAGTGATGCTATAGGAGAGTAGAACTGCCCCACACAGTTTCCAACGAGCACTTGGTTGATTCAAACTGCCGATCTTTTGGTTAGCAGCCATAGCTCTTAACAACTATGCCACTAGGGTTTCCGATAGCGACCCTATAGTCAGCCTTAATTCTGTTTTTTTTTTTTTTTTTAAGATATTTTGGAACATAGTCTTTTGAAAACATGATCATTCACATTTCATTCTCAACATTAAAGAAGTCAGTGAATAACAGACTCAAAGATATGTGGTAAAATTTGCTAATATTTTTACGTATTCCTTATAAGCAAACTATGTCTGTATTTTATAAGCATAGTTGTATAATTTTCTGGTTACTTCTTTCTCAGCCTCTCTTTTCATTCTATTTTCCTCTTTGTCTCTCTGATTCCTTTTTAGTGGCTTGTTATTTTTTATAATTCTTCATGGTATCAGTGCAGGCAAGACTAAAAAGATCTTTATACAGTGCCTCTGTTAAGTATAAAAATATTTCATTTATAGCTTTCAGTTACTTCTTATCTATTTCTTTGGAAGAATTTAATCATGAATTATACATACCAGCACAGTATGAAATATTCAACACATGTTCTTTCATTCCATTTCAGCCTACCAAACAAAGAAAAAGTGGTTTGCACATAGAAAAGCAAGGCTATGTGGATAAAAATATGCCAGTGCTATTTAATAGTGTTTTTCCATAGTGTGTCCAGATGAAAAGTCCAGTATAACAAGATTTCATGCATTCAATGCAACTCCATATAAGGCATCCAATTCACTGCAACAGAAACTTAGTTTTAAGCATATAAAATATGCTCCTGAAAATACGACATTTTTCAAAAATCATAGAGAAAGAAATATTGTTGCAAAAATGTCATTAGAATTATACAAAGCTAGAATTAGACATATTTTAGGAAACTAGGAGGAGTCAATATAGATCATTTTGGCCAGTAACTACTATTTGAATAGTAATGGAAGACGTTCATCATAAATTTGAATAAGTGATTGATTATGCTGTTCAGTTAGATTCTTTCCAATTGGAAGTTTCCTACAATATGTCTCTCTATATCTAAGGAATAATAAAATCCTCCACAATTACTGAGGAACTCTGAATTATATCTGGAGAATACATGGCTGAGACCTGATAATGGGTTCAGGTTACTGTTGGGAAACTGTTCCTTAGGGAAAATTCAATGCAATAATATACTTTATTGAGGTAACTTTCCCTGAAGACATCCAATTTTCAGATATTCTCCTTTTATAAACCAGAGAATCTAGATTTTGTCTTCTTTTTGCAGACTGTTAGTAACAAATACAACTTACTTGCCAGTGAAAACTACTTTCCCTACATACCTCTGGTAGGGAAATAAATGGAAGACACCAAAAAACAAACAAAATAAACAACAACACATTTGTGAGGTCTTTTTGTCTATTTACTTCATAACATACAACATCTAAAACTACTCCAGAAAATGTTGCACACCTTTGTAAAATTTCTAGGTTGATTGTGGCGACAGCTTTTATAGTCTGCCTTTTTCATTCGGAAAGACTTAGTCTTATCCCATTTGATGGAAGCTTTTTAAAATTATTCTTAAATATCTATTTTAGATTTTCACAGTTATGGTCATGTTTAAAGAACCATCAAGAAATATTAATGATCCCAGAAACCAGCAACAGTGGAAGACTGTTACTGAAACTGGACCTGAAAAGTAGAAGCATAAAAATGTTGCTACCAGAGCAAGGTAGCAGGACTGGGAAGTGTTTCATTCTGTTGTACACAGGGTTGTTTTGAGTCGGAACCAACTCGAAGGAACCTAACAATAACAGCAACAGAGCAAGGTAAGGGTTTTAGCCACTACCTTCTTTGCTGAAAGTGAAGAGGACTTGAAGCACTTATTGATGAAGATCACAGACTACAGCTTTCAATATGGATTGCACTTCAACATAAAGAAAATGAAAATTTTCACAACTGGATCAATAAGCAACATCATGATAAATGGAAAAAATATTGAAATTGTCAAGGGTTTCATTTTAATTGGATCCACAATTAATGCCCACGGATGCAGCAGTCAAGAAATCAAATGATGCAATGCATCGTGCAAATATGCCACAAAAAACCTCTTTAAAATGTTAAAAAGCAAAGATGTCACATTGAGGACAAAGGCTTGCCTGATCAAGCCATGGTGTTTTCACTCTCCTCATATGCATGTGAAAGCTGGACAGTGAATAAGGAAGACCAAAGAAGATTGATGCCTTTGAATTATGGTGTTGGCGAAGAATATTCAATATACCATAGACTTCCAGAAGAACAAACAAATCTGTCTTGGAAGAAGCACAGCCAGAACGCTCCTTGGAAGTAAAGATGATGTGTCTTCATCTTAAGTACCTTGGCCATGTTGTCAGGAGGGACCAGTCTCTGAAGAAGGTCTTCATGCTTGGTAAGGTAGAAGGTCAGTGAAAAAGAGGAAGATTCTTAATGAAATGAATTGACACAGGAGATGCAACAATAGGCTGAACAGGTTGTTAATGAATCTTCCTCCAATCCTGATTCCACATTCTTCTTCATATTGTACAGTTTCTCAGATTATTTGCTCAGCATACAGACTGAACAGATATGGTGAAACGATACAACCCTGACACACACTTTGGTCTTTTCTTTCTTTGCTCTCTTTTTAATGACCCTTTGATTTCTTCATGTATGATATCCTTGATGTCATCCCACAACTTGTCTGATCTTTGGTAATTAGTGTTCAGTGCATCAAATCTGTTCTTGTGGTGGTCTCTTAATTCAGATGGGATATGCTCAAGGTTGCATTTTGGCTCTTGTGGACTTGTTTTAATTTTCTTCAGCTTCAACTTTAACTTGAATATAAGCAATTGATAATCTTTTTTGCAGTCGGTCCCTGGCCTTGTTCTGATCAATGATATTGAGCTTCTCCATCATCTCTTTCCACAGATATAGTCGATTTGATTTTTGTGTATTCCATTCAGCAAGGTCCACATGTGTAGTCACTGTTTACACTGTTTACAATGTATTTCAATAAGTAGGTGATTGGTCTTGCAAAATTCTATCATATGTTCTCCAGCATCATATTTAGAAGTACACTGTTTAATTTTCAAATATTTGCTGATTTTTAAATTATATTTTTATAATTATTCTTATCTTAATTCCCGTATAATCAGAGAAAATGCTTTGTGTGATTTGGTTCCTTGGGTTTCTTTGATATTTGCTTCAAGGTTTACTATGTGGTCTTTTTTGCTCAATGTTTCATGTGTAATTGGAAAGAATACGTTTCTGTAATTGTCCTGTTCCATATATGTTAATTAAGCCAAGTTCTTCATCATATTGTTCAAATATTTGTGTATTTATAGATTTTGTCTACTTGCTTTTAAAATTTCTCACTGTACTTATATTTTTAAAACTTTCTTCTTTTAAATGTCATTTTTAATGTATATATTTTGAGATGAATATATATTTAAATTTTATATCTTCCTAGTAGATTGATCTTTTTTACATGGAGAAATAGTCCTCTTAATTTATGCTAATAGTTGTAGCCTTAATTGTTTCCTTACATTAATATAGCCATTGCATTTTTTTTTTTTTAATATCTGTATGGCATGTTTTTTCTGATCTTTTCATTTCAGCCATGTTTAAAATGTGCCCTTGCTAGCAGCATGTCATTGATAAGACTTTAAAACTCTTCCTACAATTCTGTGCTCCCCTCCTTTGGGGTATTTATTATATTTAAATTCAATATAATAAATTATCATTTGATTTAAATTTATGACTTTTTTAATAATTGTTCTACATTCTCTTCCTATTTTTCTTAATGTTTTGGAGGAATTAAGTATTTATTATTGCTCAATTTGCCTTCTATTTGCTCATTTGGGATACATTCTTTTGCAATAAATATAGTATTTCATTTATGGATTACAACATGCATCCTTAACAAATTGCATTCAAATCTAGATTAGTACTCTGAGCACAATAATTAGTGCTCTTACTACTTCCCGGATAATGAAGGTCTTTAGAATACTTTAGATTCATTTACTATCCCAAGTTATGTACTGTTGCTGTGATATATTTTAAATATATATATATTTAAAATCAATTTTGATAACTCTAATAACTAGATCAACTGTGGGTCTGCTCCATGGATTTTTTGTCTCCCAGTTCGGTTGGTACATTTTGATTAATTATTAAACATTGTATTAAAAAAATGCATTACTGATTCTGTAAGATATTGTCTTTTCTAAAAGAGAAGTTTACTTTGTTTCTAGTATGCAGTTAAAGTAGGAGCAAATCACTTCAGTATGGGATGGAGCTAAACCAAGCTGGATTTTGTTCTTTGTGAGGACTGTTGTATTCCCAGTTTATACTTAGTCTTGTTGTTGTTGATGTGTGCTATCGAGTCAACTCTGACTCATAGAGACCGTATAGGATGTAATAGAACTACTCTATAGGTTTTCTAGGCTGTAATATTTATGGGAGCAGATTGCCAGGTCAACCACGGAGCAGCTGGTGGTTTGAAGTTCTAACCTTTCAGTTAGCAGCCCAGCACGTTAACAACTGTGCCACCAGGACTCCTAGTCTTAGAAGCATTTTTTTCAAAGATCTCGACTGAATACTCTCCTTCTTGGCAGACTCCAAAATCTGCTGATTTTCTCTATTGCTCAGTGAGACTGTGGAAAACTCTCTCAGCTTCTCAGCTTTCTTCTTCTCACCAGTGAGGAAAGGACTGAAGAATTAAAACAGTGTCCACTCTTGGAAATGATTCTGTGCCCTTCCATTCTCTCTGAGTTCTGGAATCCTTAGAGTATGACTGCTTTGGAAACTCTGAACCTGCTAAATGTTGCTCAGCTCCTCAGTCGCTTGTCACTACTTTCTGCTCGCCTTTCAGCCTCTTATGCTTGCGAATTGGCAAAAGCCTTGAGTACAAAGTTGGTAAAACGTTGGGTCTAACAACATATGTATCTTATCTCTCCAGCACTCTGACCCTTGAAGACCTACCTCACATTGTGGCTCTGCAATGACTCCAAACAGATGATTTTGTATTTTATCCAGCTTTCCTAATTGTACTTGATAGCAGGTTTTTTCTCATAAAAGCTGATCTGCCATAGCAGGAATTCCGCTCCATTCTTCACTTAGTTAAATTCATACCCTTTCTTTTACTTTAAAAATAATTATCTCAGTTTTTAAGTTTGCGCTATGTATTAAACTATAAGCTTCTTGAGCACAAGAAATGTGTCCTTTTGTTTATCACAAAATCCTAAGCATTTGGTCCAGGGAGGTTTAAGTGGTTTATATATATTAAAGAAAAAGGAAGAAAGAAAGTCAGAAAGCCAGAAAGAAAGAAAGAGAGAAAGAAAATTACCTCTAATAGATTATGATATTGTACAAAATATCCACTGCCTTTTTTTGGGAGGGTTACACTTTCTTGTCCATTGAGGTCCCGTATGGCCTTGGGATTTGTTTTAGTTAAAGAAATGTAAATGGAAGCGATGCGTTTTCCACTAGAAGCACAAAGACTCATTATGTGGTTCCACTTTACACAGTCCTTTCTCTCTGGCAAGGGACTGGCCAGCAATGGGTCCGTTCCATAAAGTGGTCCATCAGTCTGGGTCCCAGAATAAAGAGGCATAAGAGTAGAACTGATGCCAATCTATAACATTCGAATAATATATGAGGAAAACAGATGTTTTTTCTTGTTAGCTGAAACTTTAGCATCTTGTTTTATTGCTGCATAGTTTGGGTAAGCTAATGAAAAAACTAACAGCAGGAGTGAGTTGCTGCACTAACAAATAACAAAATACATGGCACTAGTTTTGCAACCCAGCAAAGAGTGGGGAAGAAATTATTACCAGATATTAGAAAAACATACAGTCATGTTATATAAGGTGAAATTTTTATTAAAGCTGTAACCTTAGATAATTTGAAAGGCATAAAATGTATTCACTGAACATATGACTTTAAGAGAAGAAGTTGGAAAATTGAAAGTGAGTTATTATGTTATTGGTTGAATACGACAAGATTCTATAATAAAGAGATAATCTCAGAAAAAAAACTGGTTCATTTTTCAAAATTTTTTAATTTTTTTCCCATACAAAAATGTATACATACATTGTTATGTGACTCTAATTGCTCTCCCCATACTGTGACAGCACACTCCTTTTTCCACCCATGATTCCCCTTGTCCATTCAACCAGCTCGTAACCCTCTCTGCCTTCACATCTCACCTCCGGATGGAAGCTGCCCGTTTAGTCTCTTGTATCTACTTGGGCTAAGAGGCACACTCCTCACGGGTATCACTTTATGTCCCACAGTCCCGTCCAATCCCTGTCTGAAGAGTTGGCCTCGAAAATAATTTTAGTTTTGGGTTGATAGAGAATCCAGGGGCCATGCTTTCTGGGGTACCTCCAGTCTCAGTCAGACCATTAAGTCTTGCCTTCTTACTAGAATTTGAGTTCTGCACCCTACCTTTCTCCTGCTTCATGAGGGACTCTCCGTTGTGTTCCCTGTCAGGGCGGTCGTTGGTGGTAGCCAGCCACCATCTAGTTCTTCCGGTCTCAGGCTGATGAAGTCTCTGGCTTATGTGGCCCTTTCTGTCTCTTGGGCTACTTTCCTTGTGTCTTTGGTGTTCTTCATTCTCCTTTACTCCAGGTGGTTGGGACCAGTTGATGCATCTCAGATGGCCAACTGCAAGCTTTTAAGACCCCAGATACCACTCACCAAAGTAGGATGCAGAACATTTTCTTAATAAGCTTTGTTATGCCAATTGACCTACATGTCCCCTGAAAGCATGGTCCCCAGATCCCTACCCCTGCTACTCTGTCCCTCAAAGTGTTTGATTGTATTCAGGAAACTTCTTAGCTATGGTTTAGTCCAGTTGTGCTGACTTCCCCTGTAGTGAGTGCTGTCCTTCCTTTCACCAAAGATAATTCTTATCTACTATCTAGTTAGTAAATAACCCTCAAGAATTCGTTCATTTTTTAAAGCAAGGATAAAAGGGAATAATCAATTTTCAGAAATTCTGGGATTTAGTTAATTCTTACCTCCAATTAATAAAAGCTAAATTTAAGGATTCTTTGAGTAACCTAAGTTAATTAAAATTTAGTCTTACGACAAGGATCCAGTCAAGGATAAGACTACCAATTCTTTATAAAATTTTTTAGTTAATTCAGATGGCATTGAGTGAATCATTTCAGTTGGGTAAAATGGTTCAGTGAAAAGACACTAATAGTATCACTCTCCCATGAAAGTCTAATAAGCTCAAGACATATACAATTTAGTCTAGAAAGAGATAGAAAATGTTCTGTATCAAAAGAGGTATGGATTTGGCTGTTGGCACGGTAGTTAAAAAAAAAAAGAAGAAAAATAAAAATCTGTTTGAGTTCTTGAGAAAGTGACCTATCAAAAGGCACAGTAAGTAAGGTGAAGAAATCCCTTGCCCCCAACTTTCTACACTGGAGGCAAGCCTGGAGAACTGCTCAGAATTAAAAGGGCATATTTTTCATCTTTTCTTCAGACATGTTCAGGGAGACTAATTGTAAAGAAATAACCTCCCTGATGGTGAAGCCATGAGACATGAAGGACAATGGATTTGGGAGATATTCCCAAGGAATGGAACCTTGATCTGAAAAGGATTATTCCCAAGAATAAAAGGCTTTTGGAACACACTCCTGTTAGGATTTCAAAGTTGCCTTGGACCAGTAATATGTGTGCCACCTATTCTTCATATAGTTTAAAAATTCTGGAGAAACAATTTTGGAAAGAATTCTGATAAATTATCAGCCAGTACTTCTTTGAACCTCTATCTCAGGTTCTTCTTTAACTCCTTCTAGAACTAGTAGCATTATTTCTGTCCTCATTCTGGCTGCTTTTTAGCTATTTACTAAATATTAACTTTTAAAGACTGTAACTTTTTCTTCCTATTGAATTATTTTTCAAGTCTTCCTTTCTTTTACCATGGTGGACTTTTTTTTCCATAACCATCTATATATTTTGTTTGTTGTTATAGTTGTTACTAGGTGCTGTCGAGTCTATTCTAATTCATAGAGACCCTAAGTAAAACAGAATGAAACACTGCCTGGTACTGAGCCATCCTCACAATTGTTGCTATGTTTCAGCCCATTGTTGCAGCCACTGTGTCAATCCATCTAGTTCAGGGTTTTCCTCATTTTTGTTGACACTGTACTGTACCTAGTATGTCTTTCTTCATGAACTGGTCCCTCCTGACACCATATCCAGAGTACGTAAGAGGAAATCTCGCCATCCTTGCTTCCAAAGAGCATTCTAGCTGTATTTCTTCCATGATAGATTTATTCCTTCTTCTGATAGTCCATGGTATATTCATTATTCTTCACCAACACCATAATTTAAAGGCATCAATTCTTCTCTGATCTTCCTTAGTCATTGTTCAGCTTTCACATGCATATGAGGCAACTGAACATACCATGGCTTGGGTCAGAACTACCTTAGTCCTCAAAGTGACGTATTTGCTTTTTAACACGGTAAAAAATTGTCCAGTGTAATACATCATTTGATTTCTCAACTGCTGCTTCCATGGGCATTGATTGTGGATCTAAGTAAGATGAAATCCTTGACAACTACAATATTTTCTCCATTTATCATAATGTTGCTTATTGATCCAGTTGTGAGGATTTTTGTTTTCTTTTTGTTGAGGTGTGATCCATACTGAAGGATATAGTCTTTGATCTTCATCAGTAAGTGCTTCAAGTCCTCTTCACTTTCAGCAAGCAAGGCTGTGTCAAGTGCATATCGCAGGCTGTTAATGAGTCTTCCTCCAATCCTGATGCTGCAATCTTCATCACATAGTCCAGCTTCTAGGATTATTTGTTTAGCATACAGGTTCAATAAGTATGGTGAAAAGATACAACCTTGATGTACATCTTTTCTGATTTTTAAACCACACAGTATCCCCTTGTTCTAGTCCAAGAACTGCCTCTTGGTCTATGTACAGTTTTCACATGAGTACAATTAGGTGTTCTGAAATTCCCATTCTTCACAACGTAATCCATAATTGCCTATGATCTACACAGTTGAATGTCTTTGCATAGTCAATAAAGCACAGGTAAATATCTTTCTGGAATTCTCTGCTTTCAGCCAAGATCTATCTGACATCAGCAATGATATCCCTCATTCCATGTTCTCTTCTAAATCCTACTTGAAATTCTGGTACTGTCTATGTACTGCTGTAACTGTTTTTGAATTATCTTCAGCAAAATTTTAATTGTGAGTGATATTAATAATATTCGTTGATAATTTCCACATTCTATTGGATCATCTTTCTTTGGAATGGGCACAAAGATGGATTTCTTCCAGTCAACTGGCGATGAAGCTAACTTCCAAATTTCTTGACATAGACAAATGAACATCTCCGGCGCTGTATCCAATTGTTGAAACATCTTAATTGGTATTCCATCAATTCCTGGAGCTGTGTTTTTCACCAATGCCTTCAGTGCAGCTTGGATCTCTTCCTTCAGTACCATTGGTTCTTGGTCATATGCTACCTCCTGAAATGGTTGAATGTCGACCAATTCTTTTTGATACGGTGACTCTGTGTATTCCTACCATCTTCTTTTGATGCTTTCTGTGTTGTTCAATATTTTTCCCGTAGAATCCTTCAAAATTGCAACTTGAAGCTTGAGTTTTTTCCTTCAGTTCTTTCATCTTGAGGAATGTTGAGACTGTTCTTCCCTTTGGGCTTTCTAACTCCAGGTCTTTGCATATTTCATTATAGTACTTTGTCTTCTCCAGCCCTTTGAAATGTTCTGTTCAGCTCTTTTCTTCCTCATTTCTTCCATACTCTTTAGCTTCTTTATTTTCAAGAACAAGTTTCAGAGTTGCTCCTTACATCCATTTTGGTCTTTTCTTACTTTCTTGTCTTTTTAATGACCTTTTGCTTTTTCTTCATGTATAATGTCCTTGATGACATCCTACAACCTGTCTGGTCTTTGTTCATTACTGTTCAATGTGTCATATCTATTCTTGAAAAAGCTTCTAAATTCACATGGAATATACTCAAGGCCATACTTTGGCTCTTGTATACTTGTTTTGATTTTCTTCAGCTTCAGCTTAAATTTGCATACGAGTAATTGATGGTCTGTTCTGCAGTCTGTCCCTGGCCTTGTTCTGACTGATGATATTGAGATTCTCCATCACCTCTTTCCACAGATGTAATCTATTTGATTCCTGTGTATTCCGATTATGTTGTTGAAAAAAGGTATTTCCAATAAATAGATTGCTGGTCTTGCAAAATTCTATCATGTGATATCTGTCATCGTTTCTGTCACCAAGGCCATATTTTTCAACCACTGTGCCTTCTTTGTTTCCAACTTTCGCATTCCAATCACCAGTAATTATCAATGCATCTTGATTGCATGTTTGATCAATTTCAGACTGCAGAAGTTGATAAAAATCTTCAATTTCTTTATCTTTAGTGGCTGGTATGTAAATCTGAATGATAGTCTTATTAACTGATCTTCCTTGTAGGTGTATGGATATTATACTATGACTGACAGACACCACTCGTCTGTCAGTTTGTTGTACTGTGGTGGCTTGTATGTTGCTGTGATGCTGGAAGTTAAGCCAGTGGTATTATGAATACTAGTGGGTCACCCATGGTGAACAGGTTTCAGCAGATCTTCCAGACTAATACAAACTAGGAAGAAGGACCTGGCAGTCTACTTCTAAAAGAATCGGCCAACGAAAACCTTATGAACAGCAATGGAATATTGATACAGTGTAGGAAGATGAGTCCTTCAGGTTGGAAGGTGCTCAAAATACTACTGGGGAAGAGCTGCCTCCTCAAAGTAGAATCAACCTTAATGATGTAGTTGGAGTAAAGCTTTTGGGACCCTCATCTGCTGTTGTGGTATGATTCAAAATGAGAAGAAACAGCTGCAAACATCTATTAGTATTCAGAATATGGAATGTACAAAGTATGAATCTAGGAAAATTGGAAGTTGTCAAAAATGAAATGGAATGCTTGAAGATAGATATCCTAGGCATTAGTGAGCTGAGATGGACTGGTATTGGCCATTTCTCATTGGACAATCATGTGCTCTACTATGCTGGGAATGACAAACTGAAGAGGAACGGCATCACATTCATTGACAAAAAGAACAAGTATGTCGTTGTAAAACAGGAGACTTACACTCTGCTAGAAATAAAACAAAGAGTTAACAGAAGGATAAAACATTTCATGAAATGGGAGTCACAAAAGCACCCAGGCTGGATGCTCCAGTGTTTCCAAAGGCAAGGAGATCAGTGGGGTTTTTTCAGGTGGAGCAAACAAAGGCTACATGGTAGCAGGCACAAAAAGGATACATGGCAGAAAGTTACAAGGGGAGATGTTAAACTACCAGTTTTCTTAACACTATCAATTCTATTTCCCAGCCTCTGGGAACATGTTTGAAAAAGGCACTCGTCTTATACCAAGCTGTGTAAACATTCTTGACAAACATCTTTAAACAAATAATTCTTTGTACAAGCTAAAGTCTCCACCCTTGCTCTTTTTTGTGTTACAAGCAGTTAAAATTTTACTAGAATCTGAAACGTCTCTTTAGAACATCAGCGGTGAAAATTTCAGGGCTAGCCAGGGCTTTAATTTTTAATGTTAGTTCTGGGGCAGCTATCTAGTTATGCCAAAGTTCTTTAGTTTTCAGAGTTTGCGTACACAAGTGCAACATATTTTCTTTAGTAATATTACATGTATTTGTGTTCTATTAACTGCTTTTCTTTGTTATCTCAAGATATTTTGCAGCTAATTATTACTGCAAAGGTTTAATATTCCTGTTGGGTTATTTTTATTTGTTGATTATTACTTTTGATAGTGAACTCTTTTGCTGTTACAGTAGTTTTCTATTGCTGTATAACAAACAACCGCAAACTTAGCAGCACAAAACAAAACCCATTTATTGGCTCACAGTTCTGTAGATCAAAAGTGCGAGAAGGCTCTATTGAGTTCTGTTTAGAAGACCACGGCCCAAGTGGGCTATTATCTGGAAGCTCTGGGGAAAATTCTGTTTCCATGCTCCTTCAAGTTTTGGTGGTATTTTGTTCCTTTTGATTCTAGGACTGAGGGCCCCAATTCCTTGATGATTATCAACTGAGGTGGGAGGAGAAGTCACTCTCAGTTTCTAAAGGCTGCTCCCTTTCATCTTCAAATGTCTCCCTACATCTTCAAGACAGTAACAGCATGTCAAATCTTTCTCACACTTAGAAACTCTCTGACTTCCTCTTCTGCTAGAGCCAGAGAAAACTAGTTTTAAATTAACCCACCCAGATAATCTCCATTGTTTTAACTCAAAGTCAACAGATTAGTCAACTTAATTACATCTACAATATTATTTTGCCATGTAATGTAACATAATCAGAGCATGACATCTCATTACATCTTCAGTCATGAGGTTTAGGGTGGGAGTCTCAGGGTAGGGGGTCATTAAGGATTAGCTACCTAACAGATGTTTTAGTCTGTTTATTTATTAGAGGTTTTTGCTGCTGTTGTAATCTTGAGGAAGTGCTGCTATTTTTTGGTTTCTGCTTTTGTGTTTTCATTAGTCTGGATGTACTTTTTTAACGCTTATTTCTATACTGGGACTGTCTTCACCTTAGAATCCATAAAAATTTGACCTCCATATGTATGCTTCTTGCAGACGTGTTTTTTTTTTTATTTTTATTTTACAAGAGAAACTTATCTTTTTCTTCTACCAAAAATCTTTAGTAGAATGCTTCCTCCTTGCTTCCATGGATAGATGGACAGGGTCCTCCAAGTCCCCCTGCATTAAAGGGCAGCCCTTCCTACATCCCTATGGTATTTAAAGATCTAAGTTTACCTTGAGCAGATCTAAGGCCACATTTCCTATCTCTGCTTTGCATTAAAACTCCATATATATGTTGAAAGAAAGTGTAAATACAGAAACTATCTTTAAAGGCATCTTCATCAATTTTTCCTGATGATTCTGTGAGTGAAAAATTAGATTTACCTAAGTGTCAGTGAGAAGGTAGTGATCATGGGAACTGTGTTCTTGAGGGGCCTGGAATGAAGAAGACACAAATGTCTCCCCCTTTGAGAGTTAGACTCCATGAAATACACAATTTGAACTTGTCTACAGTTGGGCATTGTTTTTCGCTGATAGACGTTTGCCATTTGTTCTATATAAGATTTTTCCAGAAGCTTTTTTTCCCCTTACATTCTTATTTACAAATTATAGGGCTGCATTAAGCAAGAGATACTCTTATGCATGTATCATGGTGTGACATCTCACTGTAATCAGTGTTATTCCTGAGTACAGAGCTATGCATTTTACTAGAGAAAATCTAGTTTCTCATTAGGCACAACTCTTATTAGTGTGCTCTATGAAGACAATTCAATAAATAATACTGTGTTCTCTGCCCTGGAAAAGGTTATGTTCAAGAACAGGAAAAACTAATCTATGCTGGTAGAAATCAGAACAGAGATGTCCACTGGAGGGATAGGGATGGATATTAACTGGTATGGAGCATAAGAGAACGTTCTTGGGTGATGTAAATATTTGTAATCTGTGTGGTGATTACCTAGGTAAATATTCATGAAGATGTACAGTTAAGATTTGTGCCCTTTACTGACTGAATATATTTTAAATTTTAATTAAAAAAGTATGAATGGAAAAAAATAAAATACTTAAGTAAAACCATCAAAATCCCCTTTAGTTAGAACAATGAAGTATATAATATGCTCCTATTTCTAATTATTTTACATGTGTTAAATATGATTTTAATTTTCCTCTTCAATGTTTTATTCCCATTAATATATTCCCTACATAATATACGAATGCATGTTTCTCACTTTTAATTAAATTACTTTGTAAAAGAAGAGCATCTAAGAACAACTTTTTTTAATAATGTCCTTAAGTAGTTTCTTGCACACTATTTAAAATTAGACACCTATGAAACAGATTTTAGCAATAACTATTACCTCAAAAATTAGCAAGGATTCCCAGAGCAGTCCATTCTGTAGTGAGGAATAAATCCATAGTCTCAGGGTGATAAAAATAAAATAGGTAAATACTGAACAACTACAAAGGGGGAAGATAAAGTGAGTATCCTGAGAGCGTGGTGAATACAAAGGTTAGTACTTTGAGTTCAGATCTCCACTAAATCATCCCCTTGTCCCTAAATAGATGCCTTCAGCTAACTGTAAATTCTAGTTTTAGAACAATTTAATGGCATTGAGCTGTTTAAAAATTTACAAGTTTCCCTATATAAATATTTAAAATCATCCTATAACCACACTATTTTCAAATAAAATTGATAAATATTCCAGTAGCTTTGAAGCTTAAAAAAAAGCTATTTTTTAGTTTTCTAATTATAGTATTTAGGTTTCTCAGTGAGAACAATAGTGGGGTACTTTAATTTGATATTTTATAAGTTGATTTGGAGGAAAATTTTTTTACAGAGACTAAAAAATTGTAGTAATGATTTTCAGTCACAACTTACCTAAAGAAGTATGACTATTCATGTACTGATCTCAACAAAAACCTTTTAAAAATTTGCAGTTGCTAAAGTGCAATAGATTTCTAATTATAAGGGTACTTTTGAAGGATTTCAATGGATATATTACACCATAGGTAGAGTTATGATTTTAGAACTGATTTACAACTAACCAGAAATATCTGTATCTGTCAGAGAATGATAAGGTTCAGAAACTGGATATTCCTGATCTTCAAAAGAATTGTTGAAAGCAGAGGGTCAGTAAATGAAAATAAATTACCCACTCTGCAATTATTGTTAACATCTTAGTGACAGAAAGTAGGATGCAAAGAAACATTATTTATAAATAACTCAAACCAAAGTTGTTGCCATCAAGTCAATTTGGAATCACGGCGACCCTGTCTTACAGAGTAGAACTGCTCCATAAGGCTTTCTTGGCTGTAAGCTTTATGGAGTAGCCCTGGTGGTGTTGTGGTTAAGAGCTCGGCTGCTAACCAAAAGGTCAGCAGTTTGAATCCACCGACTGCTCCTTGGAAACCCTATGAGGTGGTTCTACTCTGTCCTCTAGGGTCGCTATGAGTCGGAACCAACTCAACAGCACATAACAACAACAATCTCCGTGGAAGCAGATTGCCAAAACTTTCTTCTGTGGTTCCACTGGTTGGGTTCTCACTGCTAATCTTTAGGTTAGCAGTCAAGCACAAACCATGTGGACCATCCAGAGACCTATTTATAAGTAGAAAACAACAACAACAAAAACCTGTTTTTGTAATTTAGGAAATACTACGGTGACATTTTATCTTTTATTCCTTCCCTCCCAACACTTCAATACTTCTTTTTAGGTCTGAATTCTAGTTTATGAGACACAAATATATATGTATATTGAAATGATGCATAGATATGTTAGTCAAAACAAGATGTTACATCCATTTATTGAGAATGTTGTGTACAGAATGCAGAGCAAGCTTTGTTAGTTTCTTTTTGTTGCAGAATTTTCTTGAACTATCCTTAATTTCATCAACTGTTCTAGAAACATGACATGTAAAAATGAAGTTAATAGTGCATGTAATGAAAGAAAAATGTAGGGTTTGGGAAATTTCTATCAATATCTGATCAAATAATTAAGGATAGCAATTGGTGAGGCTTTCTTTTTTTCTTGGCAAACTGAATACAGAAAATGCTGTATAAAGTACTGGTTAGAGCAGATACATCTTACACTTAGAAAATCTAAGTCCCTCATCAATCCTTTAACTTTTATTAAATGATAGAAACACCAGGGGCCCCCAGGAAGCACCCTCCTTCTCTTCCATGTTGTTAGAGTTCAGTGGAATTGTTCCCCTGTGGTGGCATTCCACATAACACAGAATAATTCATTTACATACGTGCTGACTGTGAACTGCTCATTTTAAATAAATATACTGGTATTTATTACGTTTCTTTGAAGCTGATTGACTCATAACTTGATCAACAATTTTTTCCACCTTTTAACATTAATATTGCTATTCATCAACATGGGAAAAACTTCATTTTTAATATCTAGGAAGAAAGTTGTAGCAAGAGGTACACTTATTATGTGATGAGTCACAGAATAAAATGTTGCAAGCTTTAAAATCTATCATATCTTTAGTAAGTTGGATAATATCTTTAAGCTGTTTTTCTCCTGAAAAATACAATTTTATAAAACTCATAAAGTAGTTGTCTGGATGTAATTACATATAGTATTACATCTGTCTGAGTAAGGGGTGATGAATCAGTCAGAAGTGTCTTGAATTAACAAGCTTGCTCTATTGATGTTAACTTATTCTTTATTTAATACTCACAAAATTGAAAATTTTAAAACACTTTTCTGTGACATTTACTTTATTCTATTGGTAATAGAAATGCTTATTTCCTTAAGCTCCTGACAAGATGTATTTTTAAAACAATATCTCATTTGAAACCAAAATATTCTGCCATCAAATTTAAAGACATGTCTTTTGTAAATTGTTGGTGAATCTTGTGTGGGTTAAGATATTATCATGTCAAACATATAAGATTGGTTATATAGTGGATATTACTATATTATGATCAAATTATATGGGAGGGAGAATGCTATCAGAAGTTTTAAACTTACCATTGTGTAAGAGCCATAAACACTGCAACACAATAAAGAAGAAGCTAAATGCTTCATATTCAAGTATACTTTTTCAAAATTCTATCATCTACTTCAAAGAAAGATTATTTTTGATAATGTAGCTGAAGAATACATATTCAATTGTGCATTCCTCTCTTTGATGCCTTCAATTCTCGAGATGGATGTTTCATTGTATTTTTCTGCTAAAATTCCCCTCACCGGGGGATTTCTTCTGCCAAATAAAAAGCAAACTTTCACATAAAGGGAAAAATGTTTTTTAACCACAACAAAAAGTGAGATCCTGTTGAGTATTTCCCCAGGCTTCTATAAAAATTCACAGGCGAAGTTCTGCCACCTTAATAAGAAAACCAAAACAGCTTTGATCAGCTAAACAGAAATAGTTTTTATGCCAAGCACATTAAAATATACAAAAAAACCGCAGTGCAGGCATTTGTGACCCTAATACCTCACAACACATTTCCTCCTTTTTCAAAAAGGATGATGCAGAGCTTGACATAACTAATGCCATAATGATACTCTACGTAACCTTTTAAGTTCTTTTTCTTGACATTTTGTACACTCAGTTTCAATGTCCTTTTTTATTACACCAGCTGCACTGGTCTCTTTCCAAAGGGGTGCAGGGCCTTCTTGCCTCTTGCGGCCTTGGTCTCCTTCGTTTTTTTTGTTCTCTTGGGAGATGGCCTTTAGCTCGCAAGGCAGCGGCTAAGAAGGCTGCCTGGTGCTTTTCTCTGTAACTTTTTTCTTGCTCCTTATCTCTGTTAGAGTGAACTTGGCAGGCCAGTTCCACTAGCCAAGTCCAGATGTCCGGCATGCATACTTTTAGTCTGATAAAGAATTTCTTGTAGTTGTTTTGTGATGTATGCGCATCTGGTCTGTGGGCTACATGCTTGAAGACTCTACATAACCCTTACAAAAATAATATATAAGCTCTGATGTAAAAATTGCCTTTTAGGACTCCATAAACACAGCCTGTGTTACTGCTGGACTCCCCGTTGGTGTCACGTGCTAATAAACTTTCTCTCTCTTTCTGACTTAGAGTACATTTATTGACTCTACTGCTCTAGGACACAGACCGCAATTGGGTAACACGTTGCTTTTGGCGTTTATTTCCTTGTTTATGATATTTTTGTAAAAAAACTTTGAAATACACTTAAAAGTACCTTCTAACTTTAAAAGCATCATTTGAAACAATAGCATGCTGGGTGGTGTATTTAGTTCATTTTTCCCTCTGTTTTTTATGATCCTGACTTTTTCTTTCTTTATTTAAGAAATTATTAAGAATTAATATCATGCCTAATCCTTTTTTAAGGTAATTATTTTAAAAATAAATATTTTCTAAACTAAATTAAGTTATTAAATAATGCAACTAGGTTGATAAGCATAAAAATATTTCTGACTCTAAAAATACCAATGATTGTTAGTAATCATTTTCTTTGCCTAAAATGATAACTTTTAAAATAATCTAATATCTGTTTACTTTCTGTCTAAAAATGTAATACTTGTTCAATTTTTATTATTTGGAATATATAGAAAGTTGGTAAAAATTTTAAAATACATATATAAGTCCACAAAGATAGGAGCTGACAGCTAATGTGGTTGACTGACGTACAGTTGATTCTATATGCATATACATATTAAATGTATTGCAATATTGAGATATTATTTTGTAACTAGTAATTCCTATTGTTTTTCTAAATATCATGTTTTAAAATTTGTTTTGTTTGTCTGATTAAAGTAAATAGTATATGAATTCAATTTTCTCTTGTACAGCTGCATCACAATTTTTCTTTTCTAGCTATTTTACTTTTTTTTCAGTTTCTCTGTATTATCAACACATCTGTTATGATTATCTTGTTATATCTTTGAAGATATCTAATTTTTCCCACAAAATTGGTTGGCAAAATTGCAAAACATAAAACAAAACAAAAAAACGCTCTTAATATATATTATGAAGATTTCAAGAGGCCAAATCAATGTATTGTCCCAAATACGATGTATAAGAATCATTGATGAGACATAAGCATAGATTATTATTTTAAAACACATTGACAGTTGGTAAATTAATTTCATTGTTGTTTTATTTTGAGTGTTTTTTCCATAACTACAAAGATTACTATTAAAATTATTTATTATTTTTCTGTATCCATGATTTATCTGCATTTGTCCCTTTATTTTTCTGTTGGATTTTTTTTATTGTTTTATAAGAGTATCAATGCCTAATTATATTTTTCAAAATATCTTGTATCATTTTTTGATGGTGGAGTAGCACAAATAGACATTATTATATCCTATAAGGTTAAGAGCTTGGATGCTAACTGAAAGGTTGGCAGTTTGAATCCACCAACTAACTCCTTTGAAACCCTATGGGGCTGTTCTACTCCATCCTCTAGGGTCACTATGAGTCAGAATTGACTTGACAGCAACAAGTTTGGTTTGGTTCATATAACAAAATCTATCAATATTATTTCTTACTAATTTTTTCAATGCTTTCTGCTAAAAACATCCTTCCCATTTTAATTAAATAATCTCATATTCCCAAGTATCATCTTTTAACCTTGGAATTGATACTCTGTAGAAATTACTTTTAGAAATCTTGCTTTAATGTCTCATTACTAATTATTAAGTTTGCTTTTGAAAAAAAGACAGCATTCCACACTTCATGTAAGTATGTGACCATTACTAGCTTGTGAGATTTAAGTTTTCTGTGTCAGTAGGAGTAAGTGTATGTGTGTATATATTTTCAAAATTGTTGCTACTTCTTAAAAATGTTTATACTCTCTAAATATTTACAGAAAATTTTAATGAAAGTCTTCATACATCAACTCCATGTATGTATTACTATATAACAATTTTCTGCCAAAATGTAGTGATGTAAAACAAAATTTTTTTCTGCACATGGATTTTGCAGTTCAGGAATTTGGACAGGGCACACCAGTGATAATTTGTCCCTGCCTCCAAGATTTCTGGGGCCGCTGCAGGAAAGCTCAAAGATAACTCAGTAGGTTAAAGACATGACGTCTCCATATGGCTTCCTAATATCATGGTGATTAGGTTCCAAGCAAGAACACCACAAGAAATAATAAGGTAGAAACGCCATTGAATTATAATGTAGCCTCATAAATCAGTAACTCTTGCCAAATTCTATTCATTAGAACCAATTTACTAAAGCTGGTCCCTAACAAGTAGAGGGGAAATCTTTGAAGTGGAAGAATTCAGAGGAATTTACATACATCTTTTAAAACTGCCACAGCAATCAGCGCACGTCATGCCGTATTCCTTCGTGAGTACTTGCATTGTAAAAATAACTGTTTCAGGAAATTCTTCCGCAGGATGACTGCAAACCAGTAAATACTTCTTTCTTTGCTTCAGGAAAAGCTTGTAAACCAATTCATGTAGGAAAGTACTTCGCTCATCATGACAAACAGGTGACACACCTGGAAAATAGTATGTACATCTGGACAGATAGATAGCTTATCAGGACATTGCTTTTCTTATCAAGTCTCACCCAACATCCTTATTTCATTGTGTGCATCAGTAATAGCTAAAACAGAAAAATGCTTTGCCCAATTGCAGTGCAGCTATACAAGAGAATAGTATATACCCATGGATATATTATGTATCTTAATCAGTAAATTACTCCCGTAAGTTTTGTCCGGTCAAAATGCCCAGTATACACTTTAAAATATCATTTTTAAACATCTTGTTTTCAGACACCCAAGTCTATAAATACTGACCTTAACGTTCCCCTTGCTAGATATTAATAGTACTCTTTTTATGGTGTCATCCCTTGCTAAACCATGTTCTAAAAACTTAGCATTGCTTGATCAACTGATTTTTCTCATTTTTCTCTTTGTGGGAAGGTAACAATTAACAAACCTGGAGGCTTCACTTAGATTCAGTATAGAGCTTCTCATCACACGGCTAAAGACACTCCTCTCAAAAAACAGTGTATTACTTGGAGGACCCTCAGTCTCTTCAGCATGATGACAAGAAGGACCCATATTGAGTCTGAGCACTGACTTTTTCTTTTTCCATTTAGTTACCAAATACTGAGTTTATTTTGTCTCCTAGAAATAAGAATTTCTTTTTTAGGAATTAAATTGTTTTCTTTGGTGAGAATCTGCCTTGATTCTAGCAATTTTACTGTTTTTCTTTTTTGTCTTTGTCATATTTTGTTGAGTCTATATGGAGAAATTCATTAAGTAAAGAACAGTTCTAGATCTAATAATCATGCCAAAATCTCTAAGCTGTACCTATTTACCCTTTCTTTGTATCTTATAACAAGACCATTACTCAGACTCATAGTTGAATCATTTTCTTTTCCTGAGTTAAAGTTATGTGAAGTGAAAAAAAAAAAATTAAAGAATATATTTAAGGGAAATTAAGCATTGTTTACTTTTTCTTTTCTTTTAGAATTCTTGACTGTTTATCCTGACTAAATATTTACTATTATGTGTATAATAGCAGGACATAATTTTTATGATCAGTTAATGTCCAAAGTTTTCCAGAGATGGAAAGAAATGATCAATGAAAGGACTGAAGGAAAAATGGGAGGAAAATAGCCACAAGCAAGTATGAAATTATAAAAGATTAATTACATTACCTCAGCAAGGGACAGATGTACAAAAACACATTATGACATGAAAAAACTCATAATAGAGAGAAATAGTACAGACATATTAAAAGATAACTTGGACTCTTGGTAATTTCATCCAGCCATACAATAAACAAACCCTGTAACTATTAATCAGACACGTATGAATGCAAAAGATAAAGGTCTACTAAATTAAACCAAGTGCTCTTTCATTTGAACTGAAAATTCCGAAGAGTCCCTATTGAAGGTCCCCTCCCTACTCATTCAAATATACCTTCTAAAGAGCAATTTTGTTCATGTCCAAAGTTCACCAAAGTGGCCAGTGTGATTTCAAAGTGTCCTTGATTAAATTATCCAACTAGAGAGAAAGAGAGATATGTGCACATGAATTAAAATTTCAAGGAAGCAGGAGTTTGGCTTGAAAGGTCAAGAAAAAATCTGAACATCCCATAAAAACTGTCAAGTGGCAATAGGAAGTTTGCTTGTCTAACCTTGTGTTTTCAGAACCTTGTCAAATATCACCCATCACCGATGGGGGGACCCAATGAAATCCAAAGATCTGCCAGGTGAAATTAAATAAAGCAAATATCAAGGACACAGCAACAAGATTGTGGGAATTCTCATAAAATTTTTACAAATGACCAGTTTGAACTCACACACAGGTGCCTTGGAAGATAGGCCAAAAGGTCACCTTCTCGAAAACCCAATGGGAAGTGCTACTTTGCAAATATGGAGTCTGCAGGAGTCAGAATTGACTGGAGGGCAACTAACAACAAAAACAAAGAGTCTTGGAAATTTGATGTATGAATGGAATGCACTACTTTCTCAATTATATTCAAAAGTGTCCTGTATTATTTTTGATAGTAGATGACTTATTGGGAAAATATGGTTGTATTATTTTATTTTTTTTAATAAAAGAACCCTATATAGCCTTCCTGATTTTAGCACCATGCAAATATAATGTTAGAACAATATTTTGTTAATACAAGTTTGTTCTTTTATGATTTAAAAAATTTAGAATGTACAATAGTACTGTGTTATCTTTGTTTCCACAAATTATAAAAGATATAAAAATATTTTTTTAAAAGTCTCTAGATAAATGAAATTGTAATGGATTTTAAAAGCAGTTTAATCTTGTGAATTCTTATGTTACAAAATATTTCCAGATCTTGAGTAAACTTCACAACTCAAACTAATATTAATATGAGAATCCAATAATCTCTACAGCAGACAAGGAGCCCTGGTGGCACAGTGGTTAACAGCTCAGCTGCTAATCAAAAGGTTGTCCATTCGAATCCACCAGCTGCTCCTTGGAAACTCTATGGGGCAGTTCTACTCTGACCTATAGGGTCGCTATGAATCGGAATCAGCTCATCAGCAATGGGTTTTGGAGAGCAGATAAATGACTAGTTTTTTTATACTCTGAAGGGAAATTATTTTTAACATAGAATACTTTTTAAAATCAAAATCCGAACATCAGGGTAGATAAAATAACGATATATTCAGATATGAAAAAACTGAAATTTTTTCTAACTACTTCTTATTCAAAAAAAACTTCAGAATATTCACCAATAAAATATAAAAGAAAAGAAAACTAAAAAGCAATATTTGATCTCCCCTTAGGATGTTAAAAGCTAGAAAAAGAATTCTTCCCAACCATACAACGATAATAAAATAAAAACATAACATAAAACAAAACAAAAACGTCAGATAATCTTCAAAAGCACAAGTTTATTTGAAACTTCACCAAGCTAAGAACACAGAGCAATCACCTTATGTGAATTCTAATTAGAGAAAGGCAAAGAGGGACAAAAACCTTCCTGCGACTGTAATAGTGGCTTTATTCATAATTGCCAATAACTGGAAATAACCCAAATGTCCCTCACATGGTGAAGGAATATAGCAATTGTAGCATATCCATGCCATGGAATACTATTCAACCATAAAAATGAATGCGTGAAACAACTAGATGCATCTCAAATGCATTTTGCAAAATGAAAGAAACCAGACTCAAAAGGGTATGTACTGTATGATTCTACTTCTATTATATTCTGGAAAAGGCAAAACTACAGGGATGGAAAACAAATTAGAGGGTTGCCAGGGATTGGGGTTGGGTAGAAAGATTAACTACAAAGGGGCATGCAGGAATTACTGAAGTGTTGGAATCATTCTGTATCTTGACTTTTAGTGGTAGTTTCTTGACTGTGTTTGTCAAAATTGGAGAAATGTATACTAATAAGAGTGCATTTTAATGAATGTAAATTATATCTTTTTAAAAATCAAAAGAAAGGTAAAAATGTGGTTTGTGAAATAATGGAACTAATATATATTTCCAATAGAAAATAGCGTCAAGGGAAACACTAAGCTAGAAAGCAAGCAGTTTCAATTAAAACAGAAACTCACAAAGCTTTGAAACTAATGTCTTCTATAAGAAAAGGCAATGTATTTAGCAGATCATAAGTTTCAAAGGTTGCATGATCTTTGTGAAAAGGAGAAGCATGCACATCTTTTTTGTTTAACAGAAAAAAGTTTATTAGAATTTTCAGAGGAAACAAAAGAATATACAAACAAGGTATTGCCTATTAAAGACCACCTGAACTATCTTATTATTTTAGCAGTTTAAGGCTAGGTATTGTATTATTTGTGCTTCGTGGTAGTGAAGAAACATTTAATCTTGAGTTTCACAGATGGATGCCATATTATTACAGAGTTCTAATGGTGTGATTTGGTGGCAGCAGTGAATCGTGTTCATAAAATCGTACTAAAGGTTTCTATCATACACCACTAGTTGCTGACCCAATAATTCTCTGCCTTTCTAACAGAAACTCTATTTCATCTGCATCTGCAATATGGATATATAAAAAATAACTGTCTTCATAGACTCTCTTCCACCACTGCTTAGCCATGTGACTGGATTCTAAATAATAAAAGTAGAATTACCCTGTGGAGCTGATAGGAAAGCTTTTTTTCTTCCTTTTTCCCACGTACAAAGGGGATAATCTCAAGTAATACAAGTTTTTTGCAACTTGCTTCTTTTCTTCCTGCCTGCCTGTCCATATGAGGTGCAGAAGCCATCTTGTTAGCATGAAGAAGAAAGTCACAAGATATGGAATCACTATCTAAGCCCTGCATTTACTGCTTCTGGCCTTCTAGAAACAGAAGACAAATAAACCTCTTAGTTGTTTAAGCCAGATTACAGTGACATGTAGTGCAGTAAAACCCTAACTGATAAAATGTTTTACTAATAATTTGCAGTTTTTTAAATCAATTAATATTTAAAGTACCAAAGACTTAATTATTATTGTAGAACAAAATATGTGTATTCTAAACATCATGCAAAAGCAATGTTATTGATAATAAATTAATAATTTCATATATCTATTTTGAATTTTTCTGGTAGGAAGTATTTTAACAGGAGCTGAGTTCCACGTTTTTAAGAGTGGGAAGTAAATCTCCAATAAAATGTTTAAATAAAATACTAAAATTTTAGCTTATCTTTTATAATTATACTGATTATCTTAGTTACCTAGTGCTATTGTAACAAGTAGGTGGCTTTAATGAACAGAAATTTATTATTGAACAGTTTTGAAGACTAAAAGTATAAATCAGGGTCTCAGTACTGTGGATTCCTTCCTTGTCGGTGGCTCCAGGCAATCCTTGGTTCTGTGTCATTCCACCCCTTGGCTTGTAGACAGCCCTCACATAGAGTGTGTCTTCACCTATATGTCTGTGTTTATTCTGGTCTTTTTATAATTTAAAAGTGGTTAGGTTTAGGATCCACCCTACACTGGTATAACTTCATTAGCAAATCAAAAGAAAACTCTTTCTAAATTGGATTACAAGAGGTACAAGGGCCAGGAATTCAACACATATTTTAGGGGGACATAATTCAATATAACACATATTCACTCAAGAACTAAAGACATAAATGGTTAACACTTAGAATTGGGCCTGGTGAAGATGAAGGGCAGGAGTTTGTAACACTTCTAATCTATATTCAGTATCATTCTAAATCTATTTTACCATGTGCACACATTATCTTTTGATACAAATAAAGTGTAATATACAGGTATAATACATATCCCAAATAATATAATTTCGGTATTTAATCACATGTCTTAGTGTTCTATTTTTTTCCAGAACTCTTTGCATATTGTCTGAAACTTAATTATTACACTGTTAATATTAACTGTTGATGATTAAGATGTATCTCCATATAAAACCATATCTTATGCATTCTATAGTTTCCAAATAATCTTTAATAATTTTTTAAAAAGAAGTAATAATATTGCAAATAAATAATAAATGTAAGGATCATGTTCTTTTTGCCAGGATTAGTACCTATTTAAAATTTTTAATGAATGCCTCTAACAGTGCTCAATCCTCCTGCCTAAAGTGTGGAAACCTGTCTTTTAACCTTACTAGGAATTCTGAAAAAAAAGAGGAAAGTGAGCCTGGAGTAGAAAATATCCTTCATCATAGGATTTTTTTTTTTAAATTTTAGAACTTAGATCTCTTCAGAGTCAAATATTCAAGGTATATTTCCTTTAAAAAGAAATGAAAAAGATAATGTAAACAAAACAAAACAAAATTAAAATAGCACAGACTCGCCCACAGCACACAAACACACAAAATAAGGAAAAGCTTCCTATGTTCGGACTATAGTGGAATTTTTTTAAACAATTGCCTTTAGTAGAGTACTTTCCTAGTTTGGGTCTGTCAGTTATTTGTATAATACCTCTGAGGACGGGGAATTTAACTCCTGGCACGTCCAGTCTGCCTTGGCTATTGACAGAGCAGCCTCTGGCAATTGTTAAAGCCCACAAGCAAAAGAACACCTGCCGTGGTAGTTACAAGTCCAGCTAGCATAGCCAGAAATCACAAGGGCCAAGAAAGCATGGGTGAGGCACCAACAGCATCTCCCATAGATGCCACCATTAAAGGTCTCAAGCACCATTCAGGGCCTTAAAAGTATGAACCATTTTTAAGCCTAAGTAAATATTGAAGAATATATGTTCTGAGTATGCTTAAGTAATTAGTTCTGTCTGATCCTGAAGGTGATGATGAAAATTCATCTATGACAATACCAAATCATAATTATGGTTCATTTAAAAAAAAGTACTTTCATGCTTTGTCAATAAATAACTGGTGATTTTTATGGTGTTCACTCTAGTGTGCTTACTGATTAGGAAAAGTTTTTTTTTTCGTAAAAAAGGATTCACATATGCCTTCAATCAATGATACACATAAGGAGTGTATTTACATGATGAGTTCTGGATAGAAATTTCTTTATCATGAAATGTAATAGAATGTCAAGTGCAGTTAAATTATCTCTCTAGAACTTTCCCTCATTTGAATTTCCAAGGACAGCATTCTCATACTGAAAACAAATTACAGAGTAAGTGAATCCATAACTCTTGAGGGTCTGGTCACAAAGACTCTAAAAGAAAACAAAACTCATGCATATGTGTTTAGATAAAATAATTATCAATCATCACCTCAAGGGCGTTTTAGGAAATTGTCACAAACTTTCAGTTTCCTACTGAGTATTAGCTAATAGTCTTTGATTTGATAGTTGTTTAGGTTGCAAGCTATTGGATTAAATGATGCCTTAAATCTACCCTTTAGCAAAATTAAAATTCAGTATTTCTGCTGGTAAATTATGCTGGCTTTATTTATTTAGAAACTTCAAGTTGTCTTTTTTTTTGTCTGACATATAAAATGCTTTGCTCTAACAGGTCATAAATTTCAAGAGATGAATTGAATTTTTTTTTCTTTTGAAGAATTATAGCAATCAAAAAAGAAAAACTGATCCATAGAGAAAAATATTTAATTAAAGAAATTACTGGAAGTTTTAAGAGTACATCCTTGTGAAAATAGTACACAGAAGATAGCTGGCTTTGTATAACGTAACATTCTTATCGAGCTCAAAGAATGGCCTAACTTTCTGTTATTTAAAAATCAAATAGACAAATATAAGGACTTGTGTAAGTTGGACTAAAAACACAGGCCTTCAGATACTAAAGGCATATAGTCACATTTTCATCAGAGCTAGAATAAATTTTATGAAAACATTCAAAAAGTTAAAAGTTTATGGTGTTCTTAAGAAATATAATTTCTGTTTCCTAGTAATACAACTCTGAATAGAAAGTATTTTAAACGCATTTTAAATCAAGGTCTTTAAAACACAAATGGATTTTGGAAAAAAACATTGTTGAACTCTTTAAAAAAAAAAAGAACAAATTATATCTAGACATATAGTTGCCTGTATTAAAAAAAAATAGATGCTTAAAATCAAGGAAAAGTAATGGTGAGTTTGAGGTCAATGAGATGCATAAAAGAGAATTTTTAAGTTAAAATAACAGACTTCCAGGCAACATGGCACTATAGTCAGAAGCACCACACAGTCCCTCCGCAGCAAAGATCAGAAAAACTAAGTCAAACAGACTCACACGTCAATCCTGAAACTCTAAGCATCAAATGAAGAGATAAAAACCTCAGCCAAGCATCGAATGTAATAAGAAGCTGACTGAGAACAGAGAGCGAGGAGAGATACACGCAGAAGTCCCCTATCAGCTACTGCAGTACGGATCCGCCATCTTGGGCTTCTATTAGAGATCAGTGAACAGGGGGTACGAAAAAGCAGCTTCTCGGAGCTTCCAGCAGGAGACAGAACAACCGGTCACCAGCGATACAGGCTTTCCCAACCCCCACCTTTCTTCACCCTCACTTAGCCTTCTCTGCTTCCTGCAGCCACAGTCTCTTGGCTGTGAAGCAGGAGCTTCACTCCTGTGTCCCTTGGATTCCACCTGCCCACACTGGCCAACTCCCTGAGTGCCTTTTGTTGGCTGATGGTGTTCCTTTTTCAGCTTCTTTAGATTTCTTCCTTATTTCTCACCAACTTCCCCTCCTTTCTCTCAAATACCTGGCTCTGTGTGCCATCTTTGCTTTTTCCTGTAAGGCTAGAAAACACCGCTTGACTGCGAAACTGCTTCCCGGCTCATGCTTCCACACTGGTGGGACCCCTGGGGCTTTTTTCTTTGTTTGCTCTGATTTGTTGTGTTCTAATTTGTTTGTTTGTTTTCTTTTTCTTTTCTCAGCTTGGGAGCCCCTTCTAGTCAGGCAGTACCACCTGGCATGGAAGCTACTCCCTTACTGTTTGCAGACACACAGGGACATCCCTGGGGGCATTTCTTTTTTCTTGTAATTTTTTTGTTTTTAGTTCTTTTGTTTCTTTGTTTTGTTTTCTTCTCTCTCTTATTCCCTTTGTGTCTTTCTTCATTTGCAGTCTCTCGATTTATTTTTTTTCTTTTTACCCTTTTACTTTTTTTTCATTTTTGTTTTTCCCCATTTCTCAGTCTCTCATCTCTCCACTCCAATAGCAAGCTCCCTGAGAAGTCTTTTTTGTTTCTGTGTATGTTTTTGACTCCTGTTCCTCTCTCTCATCTTTCCCATACCCATCTTAGCTCCACACATCACAGTCTACCCCCTCCTTCCTGCTTACCTACACTGTGTGCTGAACATCACACTCCCAAGCAGCACAAGCACGGCCTACTGGAACCTGCCCTGCACTGATTCCTGGTCCTCACTATCGGCCCTGGTACATGACACAAAAAACCCATCCCAACAACTCCCCTTCAGCTGGAACTGCCCTACAGTACCATACCTGAGTGACTGACCCTGCCCATTGGAGAAGGAGGTGAAAAGTACCGTGCCCACAGACTAGCAAACAACAAAGAACACACAGCCCACCTGATCAGAGATAATCAAATAAAACAAAAAAGCAGGATGAATCAAACAAAAATACAATCAATAAACGAGGAAAATAACCACTGAATGCCCCGAAGACAGCAAATAATATCAAAACATTTATAAAAACAGGACAGGATGATTCCAGTAAGCGTCCAAAATAACACCAGATTACCTTCTGGTAGAATAAAAGGCACTAGACCTAACTGATGGGGAACTCAAATCCCTAATCAGAATTATCCAAGAGTTGAAGCAAAAAGCAGACAAATATGAGGAAAAAATAGACAAATTCATGGAAAATATGGTCAAAAAAATGGAAGAATTCAAGAAAATAATACAGGAACACAGCGCTAAAATAAATTCACAACTAGAAATCATACAAAAACAACAATTAGAAATCCAAAAGATAAACAACAAGATTTCAGAAATGGACACTGTCATAG
>NW_004444196.1:507268-543714 GCF_000243295.1 Trichechus manatus latirostris
AACAGATGAATGGATAAACAAACTATGGTACATACACACAATGGAGCATTATGCAACAATAAAGAACAATGATGACTCTGTGAAGCATCTCATAACATGGATGAAAGTGGAAGACATTATGATGAGTGAAATAAGTCAATCACAAAAGGACAAATATTGTGTGAGACCTCCACTGTAAAAACTCATGTAAAAGTTTACACACAAAAAGAAACAATCTTTGTTGACTACGAGGGATGGGAGGGGTGGGGGGCACTAAATAGACAATAGACAAGTGGTAACTTCAGTGAAAGGTAAGACAGTACACAATACTGGAGAAGTCAGCACAACTTGTACAAGGAAAAGTCATGAAAGCTCCATATACACTTCCAAACTCCCTGAGGGACTGAATTGCTGGGCGGAGGGCTGTGGAGACCATGGTCTCTGGGAACATCTAGCTCAATTGGCATAACAGTTCATAGAGACAATGTTCTACATTCTACCTTGGTGAGTAGCGTCTGGGGTCGGTCTTAAAAGCCTGTGAGCAGCCATCTAAGATACTCCACTGGTCTCACCCCTTTGGGAGCAAGGGAGAATGAAGAGAACAAGATACAAGGAAGAGATTAGTCCAAAGGACTAATGGACCACAGCTACCATCGACATCCTCATAAAACAAAACGGGACTAATGAGGCACAACAGTTCAGGGACAAGGACTAGAAGGCAGGAGGGAACAGGAAAGCTGGTGATAAGGAACCCAAAGTTGAGAAGTTACAGTGTTGACATGTCCTGGTGTTGTTAACCATTGTCATAGGGCTATATGTGTACTAACTGTCTAATGAGAAAATCTTTGTTCTGTAAACCTTCATCTAAAGTACAAAAAAAAAAAAGAATTACAAATGCAAAAGGTTTGATGGGAATCCTAGGAGGCAGTGAGTTGAAGATAATGGTATTGGAACAATTCTAAAAGGATAGTGAGAATAGCAGCACAACTGGAAAAATGTAATCAATGTCACCGAATTGTCCATGTAGAAACTTTTGAAATGGTGTACCTTTGGCTATACATATTTTCACCAAAAAAAATGGTCCTCCAAGGTCGAGAAGCGAGAGTGTTGACATGTTGTGGGGTTGTTAACTAATGTCATAAAACAATATGTGTACTGACTGTTTAATGAGAAACTATTTGTTCTGGAAACCTTCATCTAAAGTACAATAAAAAAAATTTAAGTTAAAATAACATTTATATATATGTAACATCAAATTTTTCTATAACATGGGTAATGGTAGTAATTTTTATTTCATTACAGGAAATAAGAAAATTCCATTTATTAACATAAGAATTGATCAATATTTTACACTATTTGTTATATTCGAAAATTCATTAGAATTTTAATACCATACTATACGAACTTAATTTTAGTGAAACATCTCATTAATGATAACAATTCTCTATAAAGGTAACAATTTTATATAACTGAAGAAAATAATTAGCCTATAGCGGACAGAACATAAATTAATAGGACAAAAAATGTTTAACTTTCATTCTATTTAGCTTCTTCCAGGCTTAGATTAATTTGCATTTTATACATTTATTTAAATGGATCTGCTTATTTTATGTGACACTGGCAAATCTTTTAAGCTCCCTGAGGATTAGTTTCCTCATCTATAAAATAAATACTATAATATTATTTACGACAAACTTAGGAAGCACTTAGAATAATGCCTGGCACATCCAAAACAAAACCGAACGCATTGCCGTTTAGTCAATTCCGATTCATAGCGACACTATTAAATGCTATACGTAAGCTTGTAAAATAAAACAAATAAATATAGCATAATTGTCTTTTAAGATAGTTGGGTTCCCCAGTAATTCTCTTCTATAAAAGGAATGGATAGAGAAAGACAATATCCATTGTCGTCAAGTCAATTCTGACTCAGAGAGACCCTGTAGGGCAGAGTCCAAATTTCCCATAGGGTTTCCAAGGCTGTAATCTTTATGGAAGTAGATTGCCACATCTTTCTCCTGTGGAGTGGCTGGTGGGTTCAAGCTACCAATTTTTCAGTTAGCAGCTGAGCACTTAACCACTGCATCACCAGGACGCCTTGAGAAAGACAATAGTAGTAATTAAAACACTGTTTGCCATATGGAAAAATTCCTTTGGATTTTCAGAAAAGTCTGTGTGCCTTTCTCATTTTACCTATGCTTCCAAATAATGATTTAAAGTTGGATGGAGAATTTTAGATCATCCTAATTCATTCTCTGATAATCAACCACAAACTGAAAAACATATGACACAGAATAAAGGATGTAAAATATTCATCAAGAGAAGGATATGTACTATATGTATTAAGTTCCTGTATATCATTTCCATAATGTCATTTACTTTACTCAAATGGCCAATATGGGAAGTTAGATATTGGCATAGATGATGAAATGAATATACTTTATTATGAGATAGAAATAAAACATTGTTAGTATCATTGTATATTTCCTTGACTAATAACATTGCCTGTCTTGTCTTTTTATGTAGTGCTCCAAGGTATATCTCTTATCAGATCATAGAAACAATGAATTAAGATAATATAGTACTGAAGTAGGCAGTCAGATTTCTTTGGCTGGTCATGTCTACAGTCTTAGATAATCAGTTTTTCATAAGTTATGGTGCCACTTTCAGCATAAGAGTGAAGCCATAATAAATATTTAACAGGAAAATAAAATGTAGAAAACAGACCTCTCTAAAGCCATAAGTAGACAATCTGTCTTTGTTCCATAAATCTAGGAAGTTTACTCTGCATTTACAAATATGTGCTTTATCCTGTTCTGTAGCAGGTTAAATTTATTTTCAAAATAACACTGTCTTCTCATCATTTAATATTTAAGAGAAGAATAAAGTTTTAAAAGCTACATATGTCTGAAGTAATAACTGGTTTATAATTCACAAAAGTATTTCATTCAACGCAGGTTGTAGTCGGTTGACTTCTTGGTTTGTAGTGAATTGCTCCTTATCTGGATATGGCCAATGCACATGAGTAGATCTCTCCTGGCCAAATTTGCACACATGACTGTGCTCCCCATGTCTATGGTTGATAGGTCAAGGGGCAAGTGTATGACTCAAATGTTCTGTCATACACTTTGTCTCACAGAAACAAAGAACACAAAACAGAGAACACAAAATCTACAAGTTCCTGAATCTAAATTTTGTAATTGAGAACCCTCTTGAGAGGATATCCATAAACATTCTTGTTGTTGAGTTTCCAAAAGCTTCCTGGCTCTTGCCTTTCTTAAGTTTTGATTTTCAACGGTTGCTTTGATTATGTGAAATATCCTTTTTTTAATTTCAAAATATAATTTCTCTAGTTAAGATATCCAGCTGTAGTTTTCTTTTGTTTGTTTGTTTACAACTAAAATAACTTTAGTACACAAATTAAAAGAAAATTGTTAGATAATGTCTGCAAGGGAAAAAATTTAATTGACAATTTTTTGTGAATATAAATAAATAATACACATAAAACATCTATCTTAATGACTGATCTTATAAAAAGTACTGAAGAATATGTGTTCTGTCTATCTTTCACATTGACTATTTATACATTAAGAGGTTTATAGGGATCCAGTATAAAGTACCATTCTTTCTTCCTGTGTTCATAACATTGGTTGACAATGACCAAATAACAACTTACTGACAGATAATAAGAAGGAATTTTATCTATGGGCAAATGGCTCTCCATTGCTGAATTTTAGAATCAGTCAGATGTTCTCACTGATTCACTGTCTGAGCCCGAAATCCTCAGGCCTGGACTGCAGAGACAAGGTCAAGCTTATGGGGGGCCAAAGCAAAAGGCGAGTATAGGTTCTTCACATGTAAACAGGTCCCAGAATGATGGAGAAAAATAGGGGGTTGAACTACCCATTCCCAATTTTTTCTTCCGAACTCATCAATCAGGAATGTGTGAATGGTGAGTTTACAAAAAGACTAAAAGATGGGGGTAAAAAAACACCAGGAATGGGGAAATGATTTTATTGATAAAAATATTTCCTGAGTCATTTGTTTCACACTGATAGTAGTATAATTTTTGAAATACAAAATTTAGTTAACGTATTTGAATAAGCTAGCAGAGGTATGCATAGTTTCAACAATACTGGGATGGCTGAAAGAGACAAGAAAAACTTATAAATGGCGACTAGTTGTCAAGAGTCAGCTAAACAAGTATGGGTTAGGAAGAAGCAATCAGAGCAACAGAGCATGAAGTATGATCAAAAGTATGAAAAATAATAAAGAACAATATGATCTGAAGGAATTAAAATAGGGAAACAGATATGAAATACTGTTAAGAATTTTTTAAAACATATATTTTTCAATCTATATCCTTAAAAAAATTTCCATTAAGATATGAACTGAGCCCTAAAATTGGCTTGCTTGAATGATACACATTGAAAAACCCTGATGGAGTGGGAAGTAAAGGCAGAAATGAGCAAACAGCTCATCATACACACAAAGGTGTATGTGTGTGTGTGTTTGTGTGTGTGTTGTATTACCTCTTTCTACTTTTCAATATTTATCTTTGTCATGGATTGAATTGTGTCCCCCAAAAATATGCGTCAACTTGGTTAGGCCATGATTCTCAGTATTGTATGGTTGTCCTCCATTTTGTGATTTTCCTCTGTGTTATAAATCAGTCTCTGCCTGTGGTTAAAAAGGATTAGGGTGGGATGTAACACCCTTGTTCAGGTCACATCCCTGATCCAATGTAAAGGGAGTTTTCTGTGGTGTGGCCTGCACCACGTTTTATCTTACAAGAGATAAAAGGAAAAGGAAGAAAGCAGAGAGTTGGAGACCTCATACTACCAAGAAAGCAGGGGGTCCTTTGGACCTGGGGTCCCTGCGTGGAGAAGCTCCTAGACTGGGAGAAGATTGATGAGAAGGCCAACACAGAGAGAAAAGCTTCCCCTGTAGCTGATGCCCTGAATTTCGACTTTTACCTACTTTACTGTGAAGAAATAAATTTCTTTTTGTTAAAGCCATCCACTTGTGGTATTTCTGTTATAGCAGCACTAGATGGATGACCAAGACAATCTTGAAAATATTTGTTGTAGGCAAAATAATAGCCTACCAAAGATGCTCACCTCCTAATCTCTGGAATCTGTGAATATGTTACATGGCTAGTAAAAGGAAATTTGCAGATATGAGGGTTATAAACCTTAAAATAGGAAGATTACTCCAGACAGTAAGGGTGGTTCCAATCTAATCACATGAGCCTTACAAACAAAGAACTTTCTCCAGCCAGAAAATGAAAAGTGGTAGAAGACAAGGGGAGAGCAGAGAAATTGAATGCATGAGAGGGATGCAGCCCATCATTGCTGCCTGGAAGATGGGGACAAGGAAGGCAGTGTATCTAAAAGCTGAAAATGAACTCTGGCTAACACCAGATGAAGGAAATATGGATCTCAGACCTACAATAGCATGGAACTGAATACTGTCAATAATTACAATGAGCTTGGAAGCAGATTCCTGCCCAGAAACTCCAGAAAGGAACACAGCCATGCTGACGTCTTGATTCCAGCCATGTAAAACCCAGAGCAGGGAATCAGCCAAGGCAGGTCAGACTTCTAACCTACAGAACTGTGAGAAAATACATTTATATTGCTTTAAGCTGCTAAATTTTTGGATATTTATTTTGTCAGCAATAGGAAACCAATACAATATTAATATTTCTAATATTCAGTATTTATTGTTTTTCTCCATGACTTTCAGAGAAGAGTGACTTTTTAACGATCAATGAAATGGAAGCCCTATGTAACAGGGAGATGAGAATGGGGCATTCGAATTTTAAAAAGCATGCTTCCATGAAAGTAAAAAAGAAGGTATGAGCTAAAGGAGCCATCAAAGGTAGATGCTGGAGAGAACAGAAGAATTTGGGGTATATGTTTGGGTTAAAGTAGGTAAAGGATGATAACTGGAAACTTATTGACATAATAGAATAATGAAAAGTAAATACTGTGCTACAGAGCTATGCCAGTGCTTAATGGAAGAAAGCAAAGTTATTTATTGTGGTTGTATGTGGTTGAGTCAAAATAATTGAGATATTCAGATCAGTGTTTTCATAAGGTAGCTCTTATATAAACTAGGGTCTTTAAATTTACCTATTCGGAAAACATTATACTAGTTAAAAGAGTGCAATGAAAAAAGTAATTTTAATAATCCCAATAAAAAGATGTACTGAAATCAATAATTGGCTATTAGTGTAAAAGAGGAACGATTCAAGATATATTTCATCAGGTTAGGTCCCTGGGTGGTACAAATGCTTTATGCTCAACTACTAACCTAAAGGTTAGTGATTCAATCCCAAACAGTGGCTCCATGGAAGAAAGTTCTGGCGATCTGCTTCCATAAAGATTGTTGTTGTTATTATTGTTGAGTTTCCTTGAGTCAAGTCCCTCAACTCATAGCAATCCCATGTGACAGAGTAGATCTTCCCCATATAGTTTTCTTGGCTCTAATATTTATGGAAGCAGATTGGTTAGCAGCCAATTTCTTAACCATTTGTGCCACCAGGGCTACTTCCATAAAGATTACAGCCAAGAAAACCTTATGGAGCAGTTCTACTGTTTAACACATGGGGTCGTCATGAGTTGGAATTGACTCAACGGCAATGTGTGTGTTTTTGTTTTTGTGTTTCTACCACGTTAACCCTATAGGATGACTAACTGATAACATATTGTAATAAAAGGGATGAGGATAATGATATCAGTGTTCTAACTCAGATGCTTGATGCATTTGTGATACTGAACACAGAGAGAGGGTTAATTTGATCCTTTTGGACTTGGTACCATTGAGAAAAATAAGCAGCATTACTGTATGAGCACTAAGAGAAAGTAGTAATTCAAATAGGTATGCTTATAAAAACTAAGTTCCAAAAGCTTCTTTAGTCTATTTCATTATTTCAAATGATACCTTGTGCCCTTCTTCTTAATTACTTTATAATTACATTTTATATTTCTTGTATTGTTTTATTGTTCAACCTCCCATAAGTGCCTATCAATGTCCTGGGACAAAGAACAAACTCTGCTGGGAAAGATGAAGGGCACACGTATTTTCTTGACGTTCTTGATGAGGTATTGTTCTTGCCTTTTAGAAAAGACTGAAAACTTAAAATAAGTTACTTTTAAATTATTTGAATTTTTGAAAATCAGATAGCCCAAGGGTCAGGCATGACTAAATACACAAAAATTTTCCCAATCTCTTCTAGAGTTTAAACTTCATTTACCTTATTCATATATTCTTCTTCCTAGGAAAATTACAAAGAAAAAAGACAGAGAGAAAGAGGAAGAAAGAAAAGGTAAGATAATTAAAACATTTTCTAATAAAATTGAAATTATCCTTGTGCTATCATAACCTTACCAGGTGGCACTGTCTTCTGTACTAATTATCATTCACTATCTATTATGTTGGCTCAGGACGGAGGCAGGCTGGCTTTCCTGGACAGTCTTGATAATGAATGTGTTGCCCACTGAGGTCAACAGCAGCTTGTTTACTACTTTAAATGGGAAAACTTCAACTTGGCTAATCATTTAGACACAGGGTTCTGTGCGTTCCTAGCTGATGCCTGTATATTCCTGATCATGGTTATCCATCTCACATCCCATCCCAGGATAAATGTACAGGATAAATATTCACTGTCACCCATGCACTCCTACTGAAACTCTGTGATTAAACCTCACATGTCTAAGATTTTGATGGTGCCAATTTCTCCAAAATACTTATCATAAGAGACTTTATCAAAATTAAAAACTTTTGTTCATCAAAGGCCTTTATCAACAAAGTGAAGTGACACCCCACAGAACATCCACTCTGCTGGATGTTTTACATATACCCAGTTCTCACCAAAATTTACATATTACTATAATAATAAATGCTAGAATCATTACTTGAACACTAGTATGTGTTCACAAGAGAAATATTCTCTTGATTCTGTTCTTTCTGGTTTTCTTTATATCTCACACAGTGGCTACAAAAATTAATTTCATATGGTAGACACCTGATAAAATCTATTTAATTAAAAAGATAGTTATCACCTTTTAGAACATAATTATCATAATTATAGTCACATTTTCTAAGTAGTTTTCTTTTTTGAAAATGAAAGTTGTGCTAACACAGTTGACAGGGTTTTTGCCTAATCCTTTGTGAACAGCAGAGGGTCCAGGACCCAAATCCTTGAGAAGAAAGTCTCTTTTTTGAGATAATAAGGAAATTTAGTTAGAGCCTGTCAGGACTCTGGCCGTATTTGCTGGGTAAACTCCATTACCACTGAATCAATTCCAACTCCTAGTGACCTTGTAGGACTGAGTAGAACTGTCCCATAGTGTTTCCAAACCTATAATCTTTACGGGAGCAGACTGCCACATCTTTCTCCTGCAGACCAGCTGGTGGATTTGCACTGCTGACCTTTTGGTTAGCAGCCGAGCACTTAACCACTATGCAACCAGGGTTCCTTGATTTGCTGGGTAGGCAGGGAAAACTGGAGCGTGTATGCTTGAAAAACAGCAGTCGCCTGATGGAGCCATGAGTGAAGTAGTCGGACAGAGTTCTTCAGCACCAACTTCTTGATTTTAGTCCCTGACACAACCTCAGAGCTTTGGATATTTCCCAGGTAATTGGTTTCAGAATAAAAGAAAATATCTCTCACATGGTATAGCCCTATGGAAAAGAGAACATAGCATTTAAATGGTAAAAGGATTAGCTAGCACAACTGACCAGAAATACTAATTGTGACTATGTAAAGAAATCAGGAAGACATTCACGTGTTTCATCACTGTCTGCCTTTTCTGTGTGCAATAAAGGCAAGAAACAAATACTGATTTTACTGAGAATAAAAGCAATCATAATAGAGCTAATTGCTTGATATCAGCTGCAAATTGTCAGCCACAGTTATCAATACTTCCACTTAAAGTCACAATACAGACAGGGTTTTATAACATATATTTAATGATCATGCATGAATCTTATATTTACATTTTTAAATGTAATTTCAAAATTTTAAAAATAAAGAAGAAGGAAATTTACTACATTATTCTTCTGTCATCTTTTCCATTAGGCCATGTAATTTTGACCTTTATAGCATATTGTAAATGAGTGTATCACTGTCATGGATTGAATTATGTCCCTCAAAAAATGTGGGTATCAATTTGGCTAGGCCATGATTCCTGGTACTGTGCGATTTTCCTATATGTTGTAAACCTGCCTCTATGATGTTAATGAGGGAGGATGGGTGGCAGTTGTGTTAGTAAGGCAGGACCTGATCTACCAGACTGGATTGTGTCCTGAGGCAATCTCTTGAGATGTAAAAGACAGAAGTGAGCAGTGAGACGGGGACCTCATACCATCAAGAAAGCAGCGCTGGGAGCAGAGCACACCCTTTGGACAGGGGTCCCTGCGCCGAGAAGCTCCTAGTCTGGGGGAACACTGATGAGAAGGCCGAGAGAGAGAAAGCCTTCCCCTGGAGGTGACACCTTGAATTTGGACTTTTAGCCTACTTTACTATGAGGAAATAAACTCCTCTAAAACCATCCACTTGTGGTATTTCTGTTATGGCAGCACTAGATGACTAAGGCAATCACTCTCTGCTCAGACGAAGAGGGAGGAGGAAATATTTTTACCTTTTTTTCTATTGCTTTTTCATTACAGTTAGCCTTTAAAAGTTCAACAGAGTAGTCTTTATTATGTGAACTATTCCTAACACTATTAATTTAAAACGAAACGGTTGTGGAAATGTTCAGAGTTGAACTTTTACATTGAATTTCAATTCAATATATGCATTTAAGAATCTCATATACAATGCGTTATTTAAAATGTATATTCCAAAAAGCATTTATAACAAGTAAAATGGAAATGTTAAGTTCATTCTTCTTTATGTATACACATTTGTGGTTTGGTTCATTCTAATAAAATTTAACAATATAGACTCTCAAAAATAATTCAGAGGACCATGAAATTATCCAGAATCTTGTGCTTGCTGGTTCATTTTGGATAACACCTATCTATCTGCCATGTGTTTTCAGGGAAAATTATTCAGCTTAAGACAATTTTGAAAGTGTTATCAATACGAATGTTGGTAAGTCATTGCTATATTTAAGAGTGCCACAATGGGTTCATTGAGATAGCAACAATCAGAGATATTATAGTCAATAGAAGAAGGTATCCTTTAATTATATAGAGTTTAATCCATAAGATTGTCAATCATCATGTCTGAAATAGTAATTTTTTTTTTTTTAACATGAATGTTGCATAACATTGGCAAAGTTACATGGTGTTTTATTTCCAGGGGAAATTAAGGAGTAATAATGATATATGGGGAAGCCATATTTATTATTTGTATTTGTGAGAGTCACAGTTTTTTAAAACTGGTTACAAAAGATCTGTCTTCCTGCATTACATTGATGTTTTTGATGTATATTTTTACTGTGAAATTAGTGCATTTTCATGGTAAAATGCTAAATAATTTGATTAATAGTCCCAAATTTCCTCCAAAACTACTATGCCTATGTATACTTTGACCAATAGGATATAAGGATGTCAAATATAAATATTAGATGCAATGCACTTCCTAATAAAATATCCTTCAACACTGTTTCATTAGCCAGATAATTACCTATTGAGATCTCCAGTGTATTCACACTCTCACTCACGTATTTCTCCTTCCGAACCATAAAAAAATGAATGCTTCAGCAAAAGAAAACACAACTGGCAAAGTGAAAAGTCATGATCTGTAAAGGAGCCTACATGGAAAAGACATTGTTCTTCTACAAGCCAAGGTCTGGGGCTGTAAAGGAGGGAAGGAGCCATAAATGAAAATGTGTACTCTAGATTGCCTAAACAAAGTACACTTTCAGAAAGCATAGGTCTTGTAGGAGTAAGGTAGCACCTTACCATTTGGGGGACTCACCTAAAATGACCTGCCAGGTATTTCTACACCAGAGCATTTATGGTGTCACATGGGTGGGCAAGGATAGAGGGTATCTAATGCTTGCCCCTGCAGAGATTTCAGAGCCCAAAAATACTCTCTCAAGGGAAAAAAAAAAAGAAGCATAAATAAATACTGTAAGATTTCTCCCTGAATAGAAGATATGATTTCGTATTTTAAAATAACAGAAATAAAAGTAAAATTGATAATAATCTGTAATTAAAATCACTGAACTATTATGGCAAAATCTAGGATTTGAGTGTCGGATTGGGAAGAAGGAGAAAATAAAGCATTATGAAGGTTTTTTTAGAGCAGAGGAATGTGTGACTATATGATATCTCTTGTTGTAGAATAGATTGATATATTCAGATATGGCAGAGATATATTAATTGATTATTGGTATTGGGGCTATTCAAGTAAACACTAGACAAATGGAAAGGCTTGGCTTCGAGGAATTTCAAATTAACTGAGTAAAGATGGGGATGAATAAAAACTAAACAAGCAAAATAAGAAAAATGTACAAGAGAATGCAACAAAAAATTAATAATTTTAAACATGGACTAAGATATAAGAATTAAAATCATACATATAAATAATTATCAAAACATAAATTAATTTGCATTTTAAAAGACAGATTTTGAAAGCTGAATTAAAATCAAAACTTTATGCATTATTTACAGGAAACTCCATCAAAACAAAGTTGTTATTGTTGTTGTAAGGTGCTATTGAATTAGTTCCAACTCATAGTGACCCTTTGTACAACAGAACTAAACACTGCCTGGTTCTTTACCATCCTTACAATCATTGCTATGTTTGAGACCGTTGCTGCAGCCACTGTGTCAATGAATCTCATTGACGGTCTTCTTTCTTTCTGACTCTCTACTTTATGAAGCATGATGTCTTCTCCAGGAACTGAGCCTTCCTGATAACATGTCCAAAGTACATGAGACAAAGTCTCACCATTCTTGCTTCCAAGGAGCACTCTGGCTGTACTTCTTCCAAGACAGATTTGTTCACTCTTCTGGTAGTCCTTGGTATATTCACTATTCTTCACAAACACCATAATTCAAATGCGTCAGTTTTTCTTCAGTCTTCTTTATTCATTATCCTGCTTTTGCATGCATATGAGGTGATTGGAAATACCATGGCTTGGGTCAGGCACATCTTAGTCCTCAAAGTAACATCTTTGCTTTTTAACACTTTAAAGAGGTCTTTGCTACAGATTTGCCCAATGCAATACGTCATTTGATTCTTGACTGCTGCTTCCATGGTGTTGATTGTGGATCCAGGTAAAATAAAATCCTTGACAACTTCAATCTTTTCTCCATTTATCATGATGTTGCTATTGGTACAGTTGTGAGGATTTTTTTTTTTTTTTCTTTATGTTGAGGTGTAATCTACACCGAATGCTGTAGTCTTTTATCTTCATCAGTAAGTGCTTCAAGTCCTCTTCTCTTTCAGCAAACAAAATGGTGTCATCTTCATAATGCAGATTGTTAATGAGTCTTCCTCCAATCTTGATATTGCATTCTTCTTTATATAGTCCAGCTTCTTGGATTATGTGCTCAGAGTACAGATTGAATAAATATGATGAAAGGATACAACCCTGATGCAGATGAACACATTTCCTAATTTTAAACTATGCAGTGTTCCCTTGTTCTGTTCGAATGACTACCTCTTGGTCTATGTACAGGTTTTACATAAGCAGAGTTAAGTGTTCTGAACGTCCCATTCTTCACAATATTATTCATAATTTGTCATGATCCATGCAGTCGAATGACTTGCATAATTAATAAAACACCAGTAAACATTTTTCTGGTATTCTCTGCTTTCAGCCAGGATCCATCTAACATCAGCAATGATAACCCTGGTTCCACAACCTCCTCTGAATCAAGTTTGAATTTCTGGCAGTTCCCTGTGAATGTACTGCAGTAACCATTTTCGAATTACCTTCAGCAAAATTTTACTTGTATGTGATATTAATGATATTGTTTGATAACTTCCGAATTCTATTGGCTCACCTTTCATTGCAATGGGCATAAATATGGATAGCCGGGTAGTTGTCTTCCAAATTTCTTGGCATAGAGGAGTGTGTGCTTCCTGCATTGAATCTGTTTGTTGAAACATCTCAATTGATAGTCAATTAATTCCTTTAGCCTTGTTTTTCACCAATGCGTTCAGTGCATCTTGGACTTCTTCCCTCAATATCATCAGTTCTTGATCTTGTGTTACCTCCTGACATGGTTGAACGTTGACCAGTTCTTTTTGGTACTGTGACTTCATGCATTCCTTCCATTGTCTTTTGATGCTTCCTGTGTCATTCAATATTTTGCCCATAGGCTCCTTCAAAATTGCAACTTGGGGCTTGAACTTTTTTCTTCAGTTCTTCCAGCTTAAAAAATCCTGAGTGTGTTCTTCCCTTTTGGTTTTCTAACTCCAGGTCTTTGTACATTTCATTGTAATACTTTACTTTGTCTTCTCGAGCTGCCCTTTGACATTGCTTCAGCTATTTTACTTCATCATTTCTTCCATTTGCTTTAGCTACTCTACATTCAAGAGCAAGTTTCACAGTCTCTTCTAATATCCATTCTGGTCTTTTCTTTCTTTCCTGTATTTTTAATGACCTTTTGCTTTCTTCATGTATGATGTCCCACAACTCATGTGGTTGAGGACAGAGAAAATTTGAATAATGTAACCGACATACAAAACTTAATGTTTTTGTTGTTAGGTGACATCCAGTCAATTTCCACTCCTAGAAACCTTATATGACAGAATAGGACTGCACCATAGGGTTTTCTAGGCTTTTATCTTTACGGGAGCAGATCACCAGGTCTTTCTCTCTTGGAACCACTGGGTGAGTTCAACCTTTCAGTTAGCAGCCGAGCACTTAACAGTTGCACCGTTAGGGCTCCTTAGACATACAAATGAACTTGCATTTTATAAATGGAAAATATATATTTATGTGAAGTAGATAAATCAAAACTTCCTGGAGTGTCTTAATACAACACTAGAGAAAATAATACATCATGAAGACCACAGATAAGTACAGATATTGAATACCTGTCCAATACAAAGGAACCCAGCAAGAATTTAACATACAATTTAACATACACTAACAACACCAGAGGTCTCAAACAAGTTAGCAGATAATTGAGGCAGGTTATTTAGGAAGAGGGTTTATTACATTCAATATAATGAACAAACTGATAACTATTCTTCTCATAGAAAGGAATAGAAGCTTTAATGCTGAAATACAAATAAGAAATTGTGATTGATTTTCCATAAAGTAACCCATATTCATCTCAAACTGCACCACAGAAGAAAGCTGTGAAAATCCTCAGGAGGATATATTCTCTATTGCCCACTTCATATGGAGATTAATGAACAAGGAAAAGGCTCTCAGAGAGTAGAACAAGGGCCCAGAGAAAACAACAGCAAAAAGATGTAATTGGTTCCATTTCTGGATTGGTAGATCAGAGTGGGAAGAGAAATATTAGACACATGCAAATTAAAACTACCTTATGCTGAGAAAACACATAAATGAACTTCAAAATTTTTTCATTATATTATCTCTGCTTGTTTATGATTAGAATGTGTTGAATAATGCTCATATTTAAGTTGCTCTAACTTCATTTTCAAAAAATATAGCAGGATTAGCCAGAATTGGAAGCTATATGTACACTGGTATTTTAATGATTCTGATATTTCTTGACTAAGAATAGTAAAAAATAAGATTTCTTTTCTCTGATATTAAAAAACATGGTGTTGTGTCCTGTGAACAACTTTTCCAACTATAGAATTTTCTCCATCTGTTTTTTTAAAATGATAAAAGAAACTATAAATGATTAACTTTAAAATAGGATACTAAAAGAATGTTATTTGGCATTTAAGTTGAGATTCTCTTTTCCCCAGAATACTTGAATTCTTCTAGACACTTATCATTGACTTGATTGTTTATTATTCCAAACCTTGTCATCTAGTGCATGCTACAATGAACATTTCCATAGGGAGAAGAAAATTTTTTGACATAAAGATATATTCTATCTACACAAAAGTCTTTAAATATTCTGAGAGCAGAAATTCACAGCTTTTTACCTGTAAAGGGACACAATTATGATTACAATAGTTGGCTAACTTCAAAGATATTTAAAGTTTTAAAAAGGAACACTATACCCTAGTAACCGTTATTACCATTCCATAAACCTCAGAAGAGTCTTTCCACCAAAAAGGAGGCCATTATATCTGATGAAAAAATTCTTGAAACAAGAGATATATATCATAGAGATAATATACTTTGAATATAATTTGAATAATATACTTTAAAGTATGAAGATAACACAGAATAGTATGTGTAGGTAATCATTATGTAAATAAAATGGTTATTAAAGGAGTCTTGTTTCTGGTAGTTTCTTAACAAAAGTTTAATGTCAGTTTAAAGTTATTTATTTAAATAAACTAAGACCATTTTTGCAAATTAGATATATTAAACATTCCATATATTTACAATGATTAGAGAATAGCATCCTAATTTTCTAAATTGTACAAATCTTTTTAGTCTTAGCCTACTTTATCATGGTCCATTTACCTACAGACAAAATGGCATTTGGTATTATATGAATTATTTTTTAACCATCATGTGAAACTGAGGTAATTAAAGAGGAAAAGTGATCAGTTTTCTGATTACTGTCAGCCATATAGCTGGTGTGCTGTAGTCTTCAATCGATCAGGTATCTTGCTTGAGTCAAACGTTGTTATCGTCACCCTGCTAAAGCAGGGGTATCACTATCCCAAATTAGATTTGGATATGGAGACTGATGATGACATACATACAACACACACACACACACACACACACTTCAAGATGGTATGAAAAGGTTTAAAGGCAGACCTCTCAAGCAGGTGTGAAATAGTTTCAGAGAGCAAGGAAAATAGATGGACTCAGGCCTCTTGTGATTTGAATCTCCCACTGACACAAAAGGAGAGAGCAACCAGCCTTTCTCATCAGCTTGCCCAGATGCGGGGCACAAGTGGAGAGGGAGGGATGGCGCTTCAAAACTGTCAGCAGTCAAGCATCAAAAAATGGTGGCAGGCTGCTCATTAAAAGACACTCATTTGGCAGTCAGCTGTGAGCAGTTGTGCCTGATAGTTTGAATCGTTGACTAATGACAAGGAGGACATTTATACTTTGGGAGGCATTACTAAAAATAAAATCATATAAATATTGTATAATTTCATTAACACATAGGAAGGCAGGATGCTTGAATGGTTTATAATAGTGATACTTTGTTTCTGTAACATTTTCTCTATTTTTTCCAAAGTACCTTTATAATGATAAAATCATGTTATACTCTTCAAATCTCTTAAACTACATTATTACTCATATTTCAGAATATAAACTAAAAAAGACTGACGTCTGCATAGACAAAGTAGCTTGTTTAATGTTGCACTAACTACAATAAAAACGTATTTCTTCTGTCTTAGAAACTTCTTGATTAGTAACCCAATTTTAGCCTCAGTTAATATTTTATTTTTGCTCTACCAGGATAATATGGTAAGGTGTAGAAATGAGTTATGTTTTAGAGATCCAGCAAAAATATGAATTGGGCTACCACAACAATAAAATAGTGAAAGGCTACTAAATTAATTATATCTTAAATTTGAGTAATTACATTCACAAAACAATTTGTACATTGAACACAATCCAGAAGAATTTCGATCCAGGTAAGATTTCATTTGATCTCAGTACTTTTCAACACAATAACAACACCATAAGTAAAAGTAGCAACTTTTTTTTTTTTTCCTGGAGCTAGACAAGGTCTAATTCTAATTAATTCTAACCAATTAATTCTAATTAATTCTAATGCTCATATGAAAAAAAAAATTTAAGAATGCTATAAAAACACTGAAAATAAAAATAAATGTTGGAAATTAGTTCTACTGATATTAAAACATACTATAAATTCTCTATAATTAAAACATTATGTTACTGACCTGTGATAAGTTACTTATTTGGAACAGAATAGAATATCAAATACAGCTATATATGGAAATTTAGTATAAGATAAAGATGTGATTTTCAAATGACTTTTTACTGAAAGTTTGGGAATAACTGTATAGCTATTAGGAAATAATTACAATTGGATCCAAATATCACATCCTATCCTGAAATGAGCTCCAATAGGATCTAAGACTTAAATGTTAAAATGCTGTTGTTGTCTTTGTTGTTGTTGAGTCACTTCTGACTCAACATCATTTAATTTATAGAAATTAATCATTTAAATTATAGAAAAATTTCTGAGTATATTTCTTTACATCATGAATGTTTAGAAGGAGTCTGAATTCTGGCTCAAAATCTTGGTGCAACTTTTTATTATTGTATTAGTCCATATTTAAAAAAATAAAATATAAACTTATACATGGCCAAAGTGTAAACGAACAAAAAAGGCAAAAGTCAAAGACAATGACTAATTGGAAGATTATCCTGTATCATACAAATAAAGGGCTACTATTTGTATTATAAAAAAGATCAAAAACAGTATTTAATTTTAAAAGTATCTTAGTTATCTAGTGTTGCTATAACAGAAATACCACAAGTAGATCGTTTTAACAAAGAGAAGTTTATTTTCTCACAGTACAGTAGGTTACAAGTCCAAATTCAGGGTGTCAGCTCAGGGGAAGGCTTTCTCTCTCTGTCAGCCTTCTCATCAATGTTCCCCAGACTAGGAGCTTCTCTGCACAGGGACCCCAGGTCCAAGGACATGCTCTGCTCCCAGCACTGCTTTTTTGATGGTATGAAGTCCCCAATTCTCTGCTTGCTTCCCTTTCCTTTTATCTCTTGCAAGATAAAAGGTGGTGCAGGCTACACCCCAGGAAAACTCCCTTTACAATGGATCAGGGATGTGACCTTAGTAAGGCTGTTACAATCCCACTTTAGTCCTCTTTAACATGAGATTGCAATCTCAAAATGGAGGACAACCCCACAATACTGGGAATCATGGCCCAGCCAAATTGATACACACATTTTTGGGGGACATAATTTAATCCATGACAAAGTTTGGAAGGTGGTTCATAGGAGAAAAAATTATACAAAAAACATTGAAAAATGTTTAAAGCCACTTGTAATAAGAAAAATACAAATTAAAAACACACAGAAAGGGAGCTCTTGTCCCATCTGGCAGTGTGAGTCCTACAACGTATCAGTCGCACTAGTTGCAAAATTTAAAGAAGTGACCCTCACAAGAGTGACTGTTCTTGTTTTACTACTTTATTGTTTCTCATGCAGCTTTGTCTAAAGGGCAAGCTCTTTAAGGACTGGCCCTAGTTACAGAGCTGTGCTGACAGGTGGCTAAAATTCAGAAGAAATTCAGAAGAAACTCAGTGTGGAAAAATGTCTGCAACTTCCAAAATCCATATACCCATTCCTTCTACCCATTTTTTGTTATTATTGTTTTTTAACTATGTTTAACTAGTTCTGTAATCTTACTCTTTCTATATCCCAGCCCATTCAAACAGACCCATGGCAAGACATGTATATCCTAGCCACTTGCTGCCACATTTTGATGACTCTATTAGTTTGCTACTAATAGAATACCAATCTACCACAAATTTACTGCTTTAAAACAACACAAATTCATTACCTTACCCCTCTGTAGGTCAGAAGACCAGTTGGCTTAGCTGTTTTCTCTGTTCCCATTTTCACAAGCTAAAATCAAGTTGTTAACTGGTTGGATTTTTTTCAAGAGGCTCTGGGAAGATCCTGCTTTCAAGTTATTGGCAGAATTCAGTTTTTTGTGGTTTTAGAACTGAGATCCTTGTTTCCTTGCTGACTGTCATCTGGGGGCTGCCCTCAGCTTCTATCAGCCACTCTCTGATCCATTGCACATGGACCCCTACATCTTGGAAACTTTGACTTCCCCTGTCTTTTGCAGTATCTCTTATATATGACCAGTCTGAGAACGTTTTCCACATCTAAAATCTCATGTAAGTTTCCTGGGTGGTGCAAACGATTTGTGTTCGTTTATTAACTTAAAGGTTGATGATTTGAACTCACTCGGTGGTACGGTGGAAAACAGCCTGATGATTTGCTTCCATAAATGTTACAGACAAGAAAACCCTATAGAGCTCAGTTCTACTTTGCAACACATAGGGTCACTATGAGTTAGAAACAACTCCACAGCAACGATTTTGTTTCTATGTGTGTGTGTGTTTTCTTTTTAATTGGCTCATATGATTAGTTTGATCCAGGAAAATCTCTGTTTTAAAGTCAATAATCTTAATTATATCTGTAAATTCCCTTTTGCCATATGTGATAGTTAATGGGATGTGTCAACTTGGCTAGTAAACTATTCTCAGTGGTTTGGCTTGTGCTCTCCTATAATATAATTACCATCCATTTTGTGATCTGATACGAGCAGCCAATCAGTCAAAACGGGAGTTTCCTTAGTGGTGTGGCCTACTTCCAGTATATAAATGGATATTCTGGCAAAACTCACTCTCTTTTTCGATCCCGCACTCTTCTCATCACCTGACCTCCAATTTTTGGAATGCAAGCCTGCAGGAGTCTCTGGCCTGCCACCTGACCTACAGATTTTGGATTTGCCATTCCCCACAAGCCTGTGAGCCAGCAGAGGCCTCCAGCCTGCCATCTGACTGACAGATTTTGGGTTTATTAGCTCCTGCGACAATGTGAGCCAGCAGAAGTCTTCAGCCGGCCACCTGACCCAAGGATTTGAGGACTTGCCAGCCTTCACAGTTGTGTGAGTTATTTCCTTAAAGTAAATTTCTCTCTATATATATTTATATATGATTCACTGGTTTTGCTCTTCTAGAGAATCCAGACTAAGACACCATATAGTTTAACATATTCACATGTTACAAGGATTAGAGTGCAGACATCTTTAGGGGCCATTCTGCCTACTCCAAGTGCTAAGTAATTAATGATATGTATTGTTCAAAGGTCTATGTCTTCTCCAATGACAGTTTCTCTTTACTGTTTATCAAGGTCTGTCTTGTGATCAGTCTATTAAACCAGCATTGGCATATGATACAATGTGTATACATGCACACACACACACACAAATGTATGTGTGCTTGTGTTCTTGACTCAACACAAATCTAGAAGCAGAAATATATCATATTTTTACACAAATAACATGTAGCTTCTACATTTGTTCACCAACAGCTCCCTCTTCCTGCAAGGCATTTTCCTAAGGGCACTATGCTAATGTTTTTACAGCAACATGTAACATAAATTGGCATAGCTGTGCTTATGAAAATATCTTGTGGGAGGATGGAGAAGTTGGCAAACAAATGTAGAAGGTGGGCGTTATTTGCATAAAAATACAGCATGCTGACAAATTTAAGTTGACAAGTATCTTGCTTTCTTTCTGGAGGTTAAAAAAAAATCAACTTTCTTCCATATCCTTTACTCTAGCAAGAAATATCTTTTTATACCCAACACAAGACCTTTACTAAGTGCTAAAACAAAACTAGTTGCCATCAGGTCAATTCTGAGTCATGGTAGCCTCATGTGTGCAGAGTAGAAAACTGCTCCATAACTTTTTCAAGGCTGTGACCTTTCAGAAGCAGATTACTAAGCCTTTCTTCTGAGGTGTTTCTGGGTGGATTTAAACTGCCAAACTTTTGTTTAGTTGATGTTTAACCGTTTGCACCACCAGGGACACTAAATCATTCATTAATAGAACAATTTATCTATTATTGTTTTAAAAACAGCAAAAATCTCCATATATGAAAATTGCCTTAATTCAGAAAAATTTACTAAAACTTATTGACAAGCCTTTTAGTTAAAGTAGGAGAAGGCTAAGATTAAATATTGGTGATTAATATACAAATATCTGACTTACAGCCACCCAATAGGACAGAGTAAAACTGCCCCATAGGGTTTCCAAAGCTGTAACCTTTACAGGAGCAGATCTCCAGGTTTTTTCTGCCGAGGAGCCGCTGGTGGGTTCAAACCACCAACTTTTAGTTAGCAGCTGAGGGCTTGCTTAACCACTGTGCCACCAGGGCTTCTTGGGTAAAGGTCAATATCCTATAAATAGGCTTCTCTCATGTAATTACATGAATTACAAATATTCATGTAAGAAATTAAAATCGTTTTTTTTTTTTTAATTAAAATTGATTCCCTTACGTTGTATCAGAAGAGGATAGGCTATAGTCATATCTCCCTAGTCTGGCATTTGGGACCCTCCATTATCTTCTGTCCTGCCAAGTCACTTAGCCAAGCACCTCCACTACAGCTATTCTTGATTCCGTAGGTACCTCAAGTCTACTGATATTTATGTTCTATTATATGTAACTAAAACCATTTTCCTTAAAACCTTCCAAATCTCTTCTTATTTTCTTATCCTCCTTCTATGTAGTCCATAAAATGCACTATGGACAGCCTTGACTGCAGTAATTTAATTAAGTTCTAGTTTCTAAAATATTCTTTGCCGTTTTCTATTTTTCTAATTTCTTCTCATTCTTTAAAAAAAAAAGAAATCAAAACAAAAAAAAAGCCAACTCACGGTGATTCCACATGTATCAGAGTATTACTGTGCTCCATAGGGTTTTCAGCAGCTGACTTTTTGGAAGTAGATAACCAAATCTTTCTTCTGAGGTGCCTCTGGGAGGACTTGAACCACAAACTTTCACTCAGAGGCCGAGTGCACTAACCATTTCCACCACTCAGGCATTGTATGCAACTCATACTTTAGGACCCAGGCAATTTCTGCTTTTTCACAAATCTTTATTTTAACTTTCAACAACTTGTGTTGAACTTTGTAAAAAACTGTGGCTTTTATTACTCACTTTGTCCACTTCTTTACAATATTATTTAACATTTTTTAATGTATATGGTAGTATATCTAACAAGAATAGGACGTTATATGGATCGGGATTTTAGATTTATATCTTCACTTATGTACAGTTGTTTGTCAAATAAAAAATGCATACATAGAAAAAACATGAGTGAACACAGCCATTTTCTGTGTCTAAAAATCTATTTTTTTCTTTCTTTGTACATCTCTTCTGTTATTGCTTATAACAGAGCTTTGAGTCAACTTTTTGACACATTATTTTCAAGATTCTTGTTTACTTTGATAGGACATAACTTGTGCTCAAAATTTCAAGCTATGGAAATATGTGTAGGTAAAAATATAAATAAAGGAAAATGTTTGGAACTTTATTAGCTAAACCTACTCATTAAAGGACTGTTGAACTTTTAGCTTCAGTTATTTTTCTGTGAAAAAAAAGATTCTACTTTAAGGTCTCAAAAATATTATTTTGCAAAATCATATCAATATCTTGATTTTCAATCAGTCCTATTTGCTGTAACCTAAAAGTTATTGTAATGTTTTGTCCATTCTACCTGCAAGTAAGTCTTATATGTTGTATTATATATCTTTCTTCTCCTCTACATAATGAGCTATTTAGGGTTAGTGACTATATAGACACACATATATACACCTATATTTTATTATGAGGAGCTCTGATGGTGTAATGGTTAAATGCTCAGTTGCTAATCAAAATGTGGTGGTTCCAACTCACCCAACAGCTCAGTGGGAGAAAGACACGGGGATCTGCTCTTGTAAAAATTACAGCCTAGAAAACCCTACGGGGCATTTCTACTCTGTCACATGAGGTAGCTATTAGTTGAAAATCGGCTCAAGGGCACCTAACAACAACAGCATATATACATGCTTTTCACATGCATCATTCATATATATATAAATGATGTTTCCTGAAAGCTGTGTCAGGGTAAAGGCCTAGTAGATTCTAAAGAACTTTTTTTATAATAGTCTTTCTTGAAAGGCTGAAGAAAATCCTTATTATAGACTGCTATATATTTTAAAAATATTTTGCTATAAAATATCTCCAGTTTTTTTATATTTCTAAATCGATTATTGTTACAAATCTTCTAAATGATAGAATGTAAATAATACTCATTTCTTTTGGAATAGTATTGCTTGTTGAAAAAAAGAAAGATGAACTTCATCAGTAGCTGTTGTTAATGTGAAAAATTATATAACAAATAAAATATATATTAACCATATTGAATGTAGCAGAATAAAAGTAATGGGTGTATAACTTCCCTGCAGTGCCTATGGATAATTAATCCTCATTAATTATCTCAGTTATTGAGAAACTTGGTGTTTTGTCTAAAGACACTCATAGTTTTGAGGTATACACATCAATTTGTGTCACATTACTAAAAATGTATCTAAATGCTAGTGTATTGGTAGATACTGGATTACACTACTGCCTGAACAACTTTATTGCATGCATTTAGCTTTAAAAAGAGGAGGACAAATTATCTTTTATGATTTCTGCTTAGAGCTTTATCAAAAATATGTTGTTAAGTCTCCTATATTTAGATGATCAAGTCATTGAATTTTGGTTATTTTATGTTTAGATGCAGTGTATTTGTTACAGAAATTATGATGATGAATTGCTAATTTTTCTTGTGTATTAAAAACATAGATTCCATATTTTTTAATCTTCTCCAGTAGGAAGCAGCAGATTATAAATTTAGAGACAGAAAAATAAAAAATAAACAGGTTTTCCAGTAGGATAAAATTTTAAGTTATATAATAATTTTAAAATTTGAATTCACACAGTGTTTATTAAAAACAGTGGATTATGCATTTTGATATCAACTTTAGAACCAATTAAATTCCATGAACCCCATTATCTTTTTTCCTCAGAGACTCTAAAATCGGTGTTCTATCCACAGTCCATTAAGGATAAATGTTTTATACATCTTCTTCAGTAACGGTGTTGGTAGCTGAAGCATGTGAAAATTTTTACCACTGGGAGTTTTACAAGAAATAGGAAAAACAGCATCCCTGAAGAAATATTTTCAGGCAAACTTCCTTCAAACTAGAATTTTCTACTATCATAAGTTTTTTTTTGTCCAAGAAATGTGTGTGTATATATAAAAAATTCTGTTATAATTTAAGAAACATCTAAAATATAATTTATAAAATAACCAAAATGGCTATATTTAAAATAACCAATAACTTCAATAAATGACTTAATTAAAATTTAATTTTTCTCTATAACTTGAAAATACCAAAAATATATATGAGAGTTTATATTTTGGAATATTTCACTGTATTCTCTTTCACTTTATTCATTTATATCAGAACTGCCCCCCTCTCATTTTTTGATTGCCTTCAGTATTCAGATGTGCTGCTCATGACAATATTTTCTCATCTATTGAAACATATTTTAACAAATATTAGTAACTGAATTTTATGGAGAATGATATATCTTTTATAAAATACATTATACAACACAGCACAAGTTCTTCAACAATGTACAAATGAGGGATTTTATTTTTAGTATAATTATTTATATGAAATGTATTTTTCCTTATAAACTTTTATTCAATACACAAATTAGGAAATATTAAAATGTCTTAATGTTTGAGAATATATAATATAAACAAATATTTCAGCCAAATATTTCAGAAAAATTGAAATATAAAATATACCATACAAGGCTGTGTATTATGCAAATATGGAAATAATATTTTGTACAGAACAGCTGAAGGAACAGTTTTCTGGAACCAGATGTGTAGAATAGTTTCCATAACAAGTTGCATACGATGTTAATGATAGACCAGTTGAAGCCAGTTCATACATAATAAGAAGATCTAGAAAATAAACTCAGCAGAATGGAAGCAATAGAGTCTGGAAGCATGAGATCCTTTGAAGCACAAAGAGATGGTCAAACTTCATTCTAAAGTTCAAGATAACTCTAGATGTAAGTGTGCAAAAACAAAACAAATTGATACAGTTATGGCTTCTGGGTTAAGAAGAGAATTGAAAAGTTAAGTAATTTTTTACCTCCATATTTTCCAAATTATATTCAAAGAACTACTTTATGTAACGTTCATAGGGATTTTGTGAGGAAAAGTATTCTATAGTCTATTAGTTTGTTAATTAAACGCAACGTTTAAAAAAACCAAGTAGGTGTTTATAGAGAGTCCTCATAGCTTTAATAAGCTAATATTACACATTACAAATCTCTAAAAAGGGCTATAATAGGTAGTATATGAAAAATGACTCTAAGGCATCTTGTGGAGCCCTGATGGCACCGTGGTTAAGAACTCTGCTGCTAATCAAAAGGTCAGTTGTTTCAGTCCACCAGTGGCTCCATGACAGAAAAGACCTAGTGATCCGCTTCCGTAAAGATTTCTACCTAGGAAACCCTATGGGACAGTTCTACTCTGTCCAATAGGGTCACTATGAGTCGGAATCAACCGGACAGCACACAGCAACAAGACATCCGTAGGTCAGGAGCGCCACAGTACATAATTTGAGGAAAATACTCTAACTTTAATTTTAAATGTTTTTGTGTATTTCCTGTTGGAGCAGGTAAAATAAGTTACTGATAAAATACTGGTGCTGAGTGATGGATGGTATTTTAAAAGTTTTGTCAAATAGTTTCACTAAAATATGAGGCTGAAATTTTTCTTTTTTTAAATCCTGTACTTGGATGAGAAGGCACTTTTATAAAATACGAATTTTATGATATAATAGTGAAACAATGAAACCAGAATAAATTCTTAATGTGTAACTTATTAAAAAGTTTTATCATTCTTTATATTGTTTGTATGTTTATATTCATATTGGTCTTCTATATTTTTATATATAACTTAATTCTTTAAAATTGTTTTTAATTATCTCTTTAATTGTTCACAAACACCTTGCAAAGTAGAAGCAGATTACATTTACCACATTTGAAATATGAAGAACAAACATAGGGGGTGTCTTAGTTATCTACTGCTGCTGTAACAGAAATACCACAAATGGGTGACTTTAACAAACAGAAATTTACTTTCTAGTTTAGGAGGTTAGAATTCTGAATTCAGGGTGTAGACTTTAGGGGAAAACAATCTCTTTCTGTCAGCTCTGGAGGAAAGTCCTTGTCTCTCAAGTTTCTGCTTCTTGGTTCCTTGGAGATCACCATGTGGCTTGGCGTCAACCTTCCCCCATCTCTGCTCTGTTCGCTTGCTTAATCTCTCATATATCTCGAAAGAGATTGACTCAAGATACACCCTACACTAATACTGCCTCATAAAAATAACAGATATAACCACAGGCATAGAGGTTAGGATTTACAACACATATTCTTGGAGGACATAATTCAATCCATAACATTCTACCCTTTGGCCTCCAAGTATTCCTGTCCTTGCCACATGCAAAACACATTCACCCCATCACATCACCCCAAAAGTCTTAAATCAACTCCAAGTCCAAAATCTCATCTTCTGAATCATCTAAATCAAATATGGGTGAGACTTTAACTATATTCCATCCTGGGGCACAATTCCTCTTCATCTGTGAACCTGTGAACTCTAGAATACTAGTTATCTGTTTCCAAAGTATAATGGTGGAACAGACACAAGGTAGACATTGCCATTACAAATGGGAGAAATTGGAGGGAAAGAAAGGATAACAGGCACCAAGGAAGTCCAAACCTCAGAACAAATTACATGAGCTTTCAAGGCTTGAAAATAATCCTCTGTTCTTTGGGACCATCTGGACAATGGTCCCGCCCTCTAGATTCGTCGTGATGACCACACACTCTGGATTCTGAGTGGAGGCCCCTTGGCCCTGGGCCTCAGCTAGCCCTTCTAGGCCCAATAGGACAGCAGCTCTGCTCCCTCAGCTTTGAGTGATCCCATTTTCCTAGTCTATTTGAGTGGCAACCCCACTTGGCCCTGGCAGGCCTGGTTCTTCTGCCCTTTGGGCATAACAGCCCTGCCCCCTCAGCTTTAGGTGGCAGCCTCAACCCTCAGGCACACCTTAACAGCAGCCACACACTCTGGAACAGATTTGGCAAGGATCTGACTCTTTGAAACTTAGGCCCCACCCTTTGAGATCCAGGAGACCATTGCTCCACGTTTTGAAACCAAGAAAGCAGTGCTTTCTGGGCTCTTTCCAACAGTTCTGCTGACCTCTGAGCTGCTCGAGGGATCATCCTTTTTTTTTTCTTGGAACACAACATATATAGCTCCTTTGGCCCGTTTCCTGCCTGTAGAATCCCAAGAGGGAGACCACATTCTCTCCTTTTGTTCTTTCTCTGTTCCCTTCAGTCTAAGCTGATGAGTTTTCTTCTGTGGTAGTTGGTTTGATTCATCAGTTACAGGCTTAATTTATTTAACAAAACATTGTATAGCCATATTCTTAGCAAACATTCTAGGACACGTGTCTTTAGTTTGTACAACAGAATTTTCCAAATCATTATGTTCTGTTTTCATTTTGACAGTTCATTTTTAAGTCCTTCTCTTTCCTCTTGCACTTAACTATAAGTGGCAAAGAGAAACCACGTGGCCCTTTAAGATCTTGCTTAGAAATCTCCTCAACCAGATATCTAAGCTCATCACTTACAAGTTCTACCTTCCACCAAACATTGGAACATAATTCAGACAAGTTCTTTATCACTGCATAAGAAGCATTGCCCTTCCTCCATTGTCCAATCACATGTTCATCATTTTCTTTTAAAGCCTCACCAGATGCACATTTAATGTTCACATGTCTAGAAATATTCTGTTGCTAGTGCCATATACATCCTCTAAGACAATAGAGACTTTCTGTATAGCTCTGTTCACTTCCTTCTGAGACGTCACCAGAACTGTGTTTGACATCCATAATTCTACCAACAGTATTTTCAAGGCACTCTATGCTTTTACTATTAGGCACTTTAAAACTCTTTGAGCTGATTCCAAACCCACTTTCATATTTTAGGTATCTGTTAGAGCAACATCCCACTCCTGGTACCAAATTCTGTCTTGGTTATATAGTACTACTGTAACAGAAATACCACAAATAGGTGGCTTTAATGAACAGAAATTTATTTCCTCACAGTTTAGGAGGCTAGAAGTCTGAATTCAGGGTTCCAGCTCTAGGGAAAGGCTTTCTCTCTCTGTTGTTGGCTCTGGAGGAAGGTCCTTGTCACTTCAGCTTGTTTCCTGATTCCTAGGAGATTTCTGCTTCGCTTGGCATCAGTCTTCCCCAATCTCTGCTCTGCTTGCTTATTTAATCTCTTTTATATCCTAAAAGAGATTGACTTGAGATACACCCCACAGTAATTCCGTGTCATTAACATAACAAAGAAATCCCATTCCCAAATGGGATTATAACCACAAGTGTAGAGGTTAGGATTTACAACACATATTTTGGAGGGGCATAGTTCAATCCATAATGGAGGGGGGCGGGTGTCACATACCAAAAAACCAAGAGACCAATGGAACCAAGTAGCATAATTTTTATTCTGTTAAGATCTGCTTTGAGGACACCTGCTTTATTAGGCAGCTGGGAACAGTTAATTTAAAATCCATCAAAAATATTTATTTAGTATTTAACCTGTGTAATATTCACTCATGCTCTTTTGTTAATGACACGTAGTTGACTTCCAATCTAGAGACATTCATTTGACTCGCAGAAATAAAAATTTATTCAGCAGTGGTGCATTACAGCAGGTTTAGAGGAAAATTTTTTCCTTCATCTAGATGTTTAGCTTCAGTACAATAATTGTTATGCAAAAGAACTGAAAATACCCTGCCAAAGAAACAAGTTTACTGGGTTTTCACACTGGAAATCAGCCCAGTCACTTTTTGGCTATTCAGAACATTCTTTCTGCTTTCATTTTCTACATTCTAATTTTAAACTTTAGCAATCTTTTCTTTTTTTTCTTCCTTAAGAAAAGATGCTGTATACTTTTCATTTAACACAATCTGTTTATACTGAAATAATCATGAAGTAGCAAATTGATACTTAAACAATGACATTAATGTGGAATATATAGTTATGTGATATATTTTATTAAGTACCACTCTCCTTCTTATAAACAAATAGAAGTTTTAGGATCTTCATTTTTCTTGCTTTATAACATTGTTATAAAATTACACATTGGAACAAGCCCCATAATTAGAGCAAAAAGCTGGCTATGCAAAATCATTTGAGAAAAGATTCTCAAAACTTCAGAAAGCATTCATGCTAACGACAAAATATTTATTAAAGGAAAATTCAAATTGAATTAAAAATAATAAACTATAAAATTGAATCATGTTAAGACTGATACTATATAACAGAAAAACAGTCACTGAAATTTATGTAATGTCTTAAAATACAAAGTTAAATTGTATTTAAATCATTATAATACGGTATTGTTTTATTGATACCATGGACTCATGTCATAAAAATAGAAAGTTAATAATCAGCATATTTCTAATAAAATTATAATCTATATATGTTATACATATCTGCAATGTAATTTACCTCTGGAATTAAATTTAAGGAGTAAACTTCTACTATATTTAACCATAAATTCCTATGCAGCGTGTCTACTCTAAAAGGGTGCTTTTGGGTTGTTGTACACATTTTTTGTCTAAGTAACAAATTTCTAACTGATTCAGCTACAACTTTACAGTCCCAGTGGAGCATAGGTAAAAAACTTTTAGTGTCATATCCCTTCTGGTTCAAGTTGGTTTTCTACCATTAACCTTGTATATATTACTGAGATTTTCCATATGTGGTTAGGCACAGTTTCTCCTGCCTGCAAGAATCATGCAGAAATAAAAATAAAGTGATAATATTCATTGTATAAATAAGTTCTATAACACCATCAATTTTAGTACCTTAAGGAACAGTCAAAAGGGATAAAGCTCATTTAACTGATAAGTAAATTCTCTATATTCATACAAATTACTACTACATGTTTTCTGAATTTTACTGCCAACTTATACAGATACTACTGATATCAAATGACTACTTGATTTCTACAGACTACAGATTATTCAAAAATTAATTTATTGTTTATCACACCTGAACTTTGATCAAACTATATTTTAGTCCTGTGCTTGTTTCCTTCTCTCTTCTTATTTGATTTCCATCATGCTTCTCGGTTTTCTTTCTGTTTGCTCTTCTCTCTCTCACCTTTGTGTCTAATTACTCTATCGTTTAGCCTCCTTTCATTGTCATTTGCTCCAATCTCTTTCACTGAATTCTCCCTTTTATGTAAATGAATCAAAATTGTATGTCTCCACCTCTGACCTTTCCCCAAGTTCCTATCTTTCATTTTCATAGACCACTTGAGAATATGGCAGGTATATCACAACACAGAATAGATTCAAAATTGAAGATGTATAATATCTCAATTTCAATTGGAGTGTTTTTATTTTATTTTTCCATTTCCCATTCATTTTTATGTACCCATAATCCTTTTAGTCATTTTGTTTTGGAACCTTGAAGTCCTCTTAGCTAATACCTCTCCCTTACTCCTCACATTTCACGTGTTTTTAAAACTTTCTACTGTAATTTTGTGATTTTTTTATTTCAAACCATCTCTATTCATTTCAAACATTATTATCTTTTCATCTAAACAAATCCAGTATCATCCTAATTGATTTCCCTTCTCCACTATTTGCTTCTTCCATTTTTTTTCCATGCACAGTTGTCTATTCTGGAGACTAATTCTAAGCATATAACTTTTGTCATCTAAAACCTTACTCCAAAAACTTATTTTCCAGATGAGTTATATATTTTTAAAATAATATACAGTGTTGTTCACACAGTAAAGTAGTGAAAAAAGGGAGATGGAAAAAAGGTGGGTGTAGCATGTTAGTAATTATCTTATATTTAAAAATGGAAGAATAAACAAAAAAATTTGAGAAAAATGAAGGTATTTTCCAGGGGAGGAAAGAAATGGAATAAAGGGTAATAGAAGCTAAAATTCTTAAATACACCTTACTTTGTATGTTTCTCTTCAAAACTGGATAATTTATAGAATTAAAAACTAATTTAAATTTTTATAGGTTCTAAAAGTAGAAAAGTAAAATGATACAAGTGAACCAAAGCTATAACCCAAGTAGTGGCATAACTTCATGGAGATGAACTCTTCCAAGTGACTACAGAATAGAGTAATTTAGCTTTATATTCTCAACGCAATGTGACCTAGAAATAAAAGGAAAAGAAAGGGGAAAAAAAGTTCTTACACTTCATTGTTGGTTGTGTTGCTATTACAGTTCTTGAGATTATCGTATGTGTATTTTGGGTTAAATCAAATGAATATTGATTTTCATTGTCACTAAGAAGAAGATTTTTAGAGTGGTTTAAAGAAACTACAGGTAAAACTTTAAACCATGTAGTGCTGGAGTTAATATCAGTATTAACTATGGTGCATTATATTTTTAAGAAAATAAATATTTCTTAAAGGTAGACTCAAGAAAAAAAATCCTTATATTAGTAGATATAAGCAACTCTCACATAAGGATTGCAATTTCTAATTACTATTTCCTGATAAAAGAACCTAGGTTTCTCTGAGAATGTCTGATTCAAGATACAAGGCAGAAATGTGCAAAATGAGTCTTGGAGTACTTTACAATAATAGAAACTTGAGAAAATAAAAATGACTAAGAAAGACAAATCTAAAGGCTCAAAAGCTAAACTTTGGTCAAAGAAGAGATTATCTGAGCATCAATAAGGATACTAACTGTAATAGTTAGAAAATCAGCAAAAATTGATAAACCAGTAAATATGTAGTAATAAAAATGATAATGACAGTGATGATGATGATGGTGGTGATAACTAAATGTGATTAAGCACCTTTGGAAGAGATTTGGAAAGCTACTTTAATTATTTCTATTATTTGAAACACTAGTAAATAAAGAGAAATAACCAGTCTTTATTCTGCTTTTCCAATATGATCAGAATCTCAGGGTAAACAAATTGTTGGTCAGTAAAATTTCTCTTTATAAAATAATCCAATAAATAAATAATAATTAGAATGTCAATGTTTTACAATCCCTAATTAAATAGTAGAACTATTAATGATCATTAGTGGTTAAGAACATCACAAAAAAAGAAGAAATAAGACATATGAAAACCCTTAATGGAAGTACGCAACATTTTTAAGAAGCAGTCTTGAAATGTTAATTGAATATGAATAGGATTAAAACTCTAACACCCAAATAATAACTACCCGTGGCTACAATAAGCAGAATCTACATTCTGTGATATTCTACAGGACTTACGAACTGATTTAAAAAAAATGCAAAAAGATAAAAAGAGATGTAGGGGAACTCAAAACATTAAAAGAGATTTAAGAGTCATTTCTCCAAATAACAATATATGGAAATTCTTTGAATAACGACTAAAATAGTTTTATAAGTGGACATTCGAAGACATTTAAAAAATTAATCTTCAGTTTTAGGTGTGAAAATGGTGTTGTTAATATGTTTTTTGAGTGTACATTATTTACAGTAAACACTGAAGTGTTTCCAGATAAAATGAACTCATTGGATATCGTTCAAAATAATCCACGTGTACGGAGCCCTGGAGGCACAGTGGATAAGAGCTTGGTTACTAACCAAGATGTTGGCAGTTTGCATCCACCACACGCTTCTTGGAAATCCCATGAGGCACTTCTACTCTGTCCTGTAGGGTTTCTATGAGTTGGAATCAACTCAATGGCAACAGCTTTTTTGTTTTTTTGTAGAGGTGGAAGGTGGTATGGATGAAAAAAGATTGATAGGGTATTTCATAATTGTTGAAGTAGGTAGTGAGTATGTTATATTATACTCTCAAATTCTATTTATGTCTAATTTTTTTCAGAATTAAAAGTTTTGCCCATGTTGTTTTTTTCCTTCTATTATTCTCTGTTCTTTGAAAAACTACTTTTCCCTTCTCTGTACATTAAAATCTTACTCATTTTATTTGTCCCAGTTTTTAAGTACAGTAAATATGGACAACTCTTTCTCCTCAGATAGAGCTGAGACAATTTCTTTATTTAAAAACAAAAAAAAGGAATAATAGTATCTACTACATATAATGATTAAGATGCATAGGTCGGATAACACAAAAGCACGATTACAGTGCTTGCTGGCAAACATCAATGCTCTTTTCTTCAAAAAATAGAAATCCAGAAAGATTCATTTTCCCAGAATCCCCCTTTGTTCCAGCTTTTATTTCTTATTAAAACAAATCTTAGATCATTTGCCTGAAATGAAACCAGCACTAGCTCTGCCAAATCAACACTTCTGTAACAAACTTGTAATAACCCAAAAAAAGGTAGAAGCAATAAGCTATATAAATATCTTTGCACATTTGTAGATTTAATTAGATAGAAAATTGTTAGGTTTCCCTACATTGTTTCCACAAAGTTTGATATAATCTTGAGCCATCTCTGTATTAAAAATAGCACAGGGTTAAACATTCACCTATTTTACCATAATTTGTTGTCAAGTTGTGAAGGATTTCATTTTACTTGGATCCACAATCAGTGCCCATGGAAGCAGCAGTCAAGAAATCAAATTACGCATTGCCTTGGGATAATCTGCTGTAAAAGATCTCTTTAGGACTTCCGGGTAACATGGCACTATAGACAGAAGCACCACACTGTCCCTCCATAGCAAAGATCTGAAAAACCAAGCCAAACAGAAAAAACGGCAATCCTGAAACCCTAAGTATCAAATGAAGAGAAAAAGAACTCAGCCAAGCACAGAATGGAATAAGAAACTGACAGACAACAAAGAGTGAGGAGAGATATATGCAGAGGACTCCTATCAGCTAAGGCAGCATGGACCTGCCATATTGGACTCCTATTGGAGATTGGTGAACAGAGGTTACGGGAAAGCAGCTTTATGGAGCTTCCAGCAGAAGACAGAAAAAACGGTAACCAGCAATACATGCTTTCCCACCCCTCCCAACATTCTTCACCCCCAGTTGGCCTCCTCTGATTCCCATGGCCACAGTCTTTTAGCTGGGAAGCACAGGCTTCACCCCAGTGCTACTTCACCCCAGTGCTACTTGGATTCCACCTGCCATCACTGGCCGGCTCCCTGAGTGCCAGGCTTTGGCTGCTGATGTCGCTTTCTTCCACTTCTTTTGATTTCTTCCACACCTCTCACCACCTCCTCCTCCTTTCTCTCAAAAACCTGGCTCCTTTTGCCATCTTTGCTTCTTCCTGAAAGGCTGTGAAATGCCACTCAAATGTGAGACTACTTCCCAGACTGTGCTGCCATGCTGGTGGGATCCCGGGGCTTTTTTGTTTGTTTGTTTTGAATTGTTTATTTTCCTTTTCTTTTCTCGAACTGGGAGTCCATTCTAGCCAGGCAGTACTGTGTGGCTTGAGACCTATCCCCTCAGTTTGAGCAGACATGCAGACAGATCCCTGAGTGCATTTCTTTTTTCACTTTTTTTTTCTGTTTTTTTTTCTGGGGGGAGGTTTCTTGTTCTTTTTCTGTTTTCTTTTCTTTTCTCTCTTTTTCCCTTTTTGTCTTTCTTCATTACTCAGTTTTTTGTCTCTCTATACTTACCTTCTCTTCCTGTCTCCTGAATACGTGGTGCTGAGTGACACCTCTACTCCTTCTAGCCAGGCTGTACTTCAAGACCTGGAAGGAACTTCCCCAGACCTTGCAACCGCACCAGTTGGATCCTTGGGGACTTTTCTTTTTAATTTTTATTAATTCCTTTTTTCTTTTCTTTTTTTACTTCTCCGTTTTGTTTTTCTCCATTTCTCAGTCTCTCATCTCTCCACTCCAACGGCAAGCTCCCTTAGCACTCTTCTTTGTTTGTTTGTATGTTTTTGGTTGCTGTTCCTCTCTCCTCTTTCCCATACTCATCTTAAGTCCACACATCACAATCTCCCCCTTCCATGCTGCCTACCTGCACTGAACATCACACCACCAAGCAGCACAGCCACGGCCTACCAGAACCTTCCTTGCACTGATTTCTGGCTGACAATGTTGGCCATAGTACGTGGCACAAACTATCCATCTCAGCAATTCCTTTTCAGCTAGACCTGCCCTGCTGTACCATATCTGAGTGACTGACCCTGCTAGTTGGAGAAGGAGGCAAAAACTATCATGCCCACAGATTAACAAACCACAAAAAACACACAGCCCATCTGCTCAGACATAGCCAAATAAAACAAAAAAGCAGGATGAAACAAACAAATCTGCAATCATAAAATTAGGAAAATAACTACAAAAAGGCCAAGAAGAGAGTAGACAATATCAAAACATTTATGAAAACAGGGAGAGGATGGTTCCAATAGGCATCCAAAATAAAACACCAGATGACTTTCCAGTAGAAGAAAAGGCACTAGAAGTACCTGATAGGGAATTCAAATCTCTAATATTCAGAGATATCCAAGAGTTGAAACAAAAAGCAGACAAAAATAAGAAAAAAAAAGACAAATTCATGGAAATACAGACCAAAAAAGGGAAGAATTCAGGAAAATAATGCAGGAAAAAAATACCAAAATAAATTCACACAAGAAATAATACAAAAACAACTGCTAGAAATCCAAAAGATCAACGACAAGATTTCAGAAACGGACAGTGTCATAGAAGGGCTGAGGAGCAGGTTTGAAATGATGGAAGACAGGATCAGTGAAATTGAAGACAAACACTTGGCTACAACTCTGTTTGAGGAAATCTCAGAAAAAAGAATGAAGAAAAATGAAGAGAGCCTGAGAATTATGTGGGATACAATCAAAAGCAAAAATTTTCAAGTGATTGGAGTTCCAGAACAGGGGGAGAAAACAGAAAACACAGAGAGTACAATTGAAGAATTGCCGACAGAAAACTTCCCCAATATAATGAAAGAGGGAAAGCTGGTATTCAAGAAGGTCAATGAATCCCATATAGGATAGACCCCGAAAGAAAATAACCAAGGCATATCACAATCACACTCGCCAAAACCATAGACAAAGAATACTAAGAGCAGCTCGATAAAAACAAAAAGTCACATACAGAGAAGAAACAATAAGACTAAGCTCAGATTATTTGGCAGAAACCAGGCAGGCAAGAAGACAATGGGATGACATATAAACAACCTTGAAAGAAAAAAAAATGGCCAGCCAAGAATAATATATCCTGCAAAACTCTCGTTCAAATATGATGGTGAAATCAGGACATTTCCATATACACAGAAATTAAAGGAATGTGTAAAAATCAAACCAAACTTACAAGAATTATTAAAGGGTGACCTTCGATCCTAGAACAAGTAACATCAGCATACAGGCTGAATCTAGGAAGCAGGATCATACCAGCCAGATACCAATCTAGGAAATGAACTCCCAAGAACTATCCAAAACCAAAAGAAATACAACAGGGAATCAAAGAAGTTAATCTGTAAATGACAACAATATCAAAACAATAAAAGAGGGAATAAATGTTGTAGATATAGAACCTTCTAAGGGAGAGGAAGGCAAGGCAATATCAAGTAATAATAGACTGCTTCAAACTTAGGAAGATAAGGGTAAATTTCATGGTAAATACAAAGCAAGTTAACAAACCTACTCATCATAATAAAGAGGAAAAACATAAAGCTTCAGTAAAAACAAAACCTACGAAAACAAAAGAAATGAAAAAAAATCCACAATAAAGGAATGTAGCACAGGAGAGTAAGAGGAGCAAAGAAAATGACAGCAGCACAAAAAAAGGCACTGCAAAATGACCAATAAACTCACACATATCAATATTTACACTGAATGG
>NW_004444196.1:543883-615200 GCF_000243295.1 Trichechus manatus latirostris
AAATTCCTAGAATCAAATGAGAATGAAAATACATCATACCAAAACCTTTGGGACACAGCAAAGGCAGTCCTCAGAGGACAATTTATAGCAATAGATTCACACATCAAGAAAGATGAAAGGGACAAAATCAAAACATTAACTACACAGCTCGAACAAATAAAAAGAGAACAGCAAAAAAAAAAGCCCACAGCCACCAGAAGAAAGGAAATAATAAAGATCAGAGCAGAAATAAATGATATGGAGAATAGAAAAACACTAGAAAGAATCAACAAAACCAAAAGTTGTTTTTTAGAAAGAATGAAAAAAATCAACAAACCACTGGCCAGACTGACAAAAGAAAAACAGGAGAGGATGCAAATAACCCAAATAAGAAATGAAACGGGGGACATTACAACAGACTCAACTGAAATAAAAAGGATTATAACAGAATATTATGAAAAACTATACTCCAACAAATTTGAAAACCTAAAGGAAAAGAATAAATTTCTAGAAACACAGTACCTACCCAAACTATCACAAAGTGATGTTGAAAATATGAACAGAGCCATAACAAGAGAAGAGATTGAAAAGGTAGTAAAAATCTCTGAACAAAAAAATGCCCTGGCTTAAATGGTTTCACTGGAGAATTCTACCGAACATTCAGAGAAGAGCTTATACAAGTACTACTTAAACTATTTCAAAACATAGAAAAGGAAGTGACACTTACAAATTCATTCTATGAAGCCAGCATAACCCTAATACCAAAACAAGGCAAAGACACCACAAAAAAAGAAAATTACTGACCAGTAATATCTCTCATGAATATAGATGCAAAAATTCTCATCAAAATTCTAGCCAATAGAATTCAGCATTATATCAAAAAAAATAATACACCATGACCAAGTAGGATTCATACCAGGTATGAAAAGATGCTTCAACGTTAGAAAATCAATCAATATAATCCACCACATAAATAAAAGTCCAGGGACATGGACTAGAAGGCAGGAAGGGACAGGAAACCTGGTACTAGGGAACCCAAGGTTGAGAAGGGATAGTGTTGACATGTCGTGGGGTTGTTATCCGTTGTCATAAAACAATACGTGTACTTTTTAATGAGAAACTATTTGTTCTGCAAACCTTCATCTAAAGTACAATAAACAAAAAGATCTCTTTAAAGTGTTTAAAAAAAATATACGTCACTTTAAGGACTAAGGTATGCCTGTCCCAAACCATGGTGTTTTCAGTCACCTCATATGCATGCAAAGCTGGACAATGAATAAAGAAGACTGAATAGATTTGATGCCTTTGAATTACGGTGTTGGCTAAGAATATTGAATATACCATGGACTGCCAGAAGAACGAACAAATCTGTCTTGGAAGAAGTACAGCCAGGATGCTCCTTAGAAGCGAGGATGGGACACTTCATCTCACATACTTTGGATATGTTATCGTGAGGGAACAGTCCATGGAGAAGGACATCATGCTTGGTAAAATAGAGGGTCAGCGAGAAAGAGGAAGCCCCTCAAGAAGATAGATTGACAGAGTGGCTGCAACAATGGGCTCAAGTATAACAGTAATTGTGAGGATGGTGCAGGACCAGGCAGTGTTTCATTCTGTTGTACATGGGGTCACTATGAGTGGAACTGACTCGATGACACCTAACAACAACACCTACCATAATTCATAGCCATAGTGTACTTCCTGTCATCAAGAGTCTGATCTCTTGTCCTGCTCCAGAATTTATAAACCTGCATCCTGAAATTAGGAAGGCAAGGAATATGCTCTTATTAAGGTAGATGAGAGAAAGATAATTAAATCATTTATCATTAAAATCACTTTGTATTTAAAAATCAGGTGAAGAACAGAACAATGACTTTCAACATAAATCCAAGAATGTACCAAGATATTTAAGGGCAAACAATAATTAGACAATTTAGAAGAGCATTTCAAACTCATTTGTTCCCAGCTACTGTGGTTGCCTGAGCTTTGTCTCTACCTTATGTACAAATAGGCTCTGAGTGACAAGGGACATGCTGGCTGAGAAGGTGTAGATTAGAAAGACAAGATTAACTATGCTGTTATTTTGTCTGCTTAGGGTAAGAGGTTAGGAAGAGGCAGAAGCAGGAGATGGTTTTATTTATTCAGCAAACATTTACTGAACAAAGCAGTGTTGCCCTGAACCCAGAAAATATGTAGATAATACTACAAGCAATCTTGTCCAACAAGAAAGACCTCAGTTTAGGCTAACAGGTTAGTTAACAGGAGTGTCCATATTAGTGCTACCTGGTAGGGAAATGCTAAGCCGTGAAATGGAGGTGTGGAGACAGCCATAAAAAGTGATCAATTTAACAATAGTGAAGGTCAGTAGGCAGAAAGGAAACGAGATACATGAGCATTAATAGTCAGGATTATATAGTATTTTATGCATATTACTTTCTGATAAAGCAATTATTTTTATTATAATCACAAAACATAAATATGTATAAAAACACAGAATAGACAAATGTATGTCAGCATATTTGTCCATGAACGTTAATGAGGCAAGTTTGCAAAAACGTTCTCCTATAAGGACTTCATATTAACTATAAAGGGCCAAATATTAAAAAATAATTGAAATTAAATACACAGGTCAGCTGGAAAAAAATGTTTCACACTTTGTCCTAAATGGTCTAACTCTTTAAGCTTTTTGTAATGACTTCAGTTTTCTCCCTTCCATTATCTCAATACATAATTATTATACCTCTGGGTCACTATGAGTCAGAATCTACTCAATAGCAATGGGTTAGGTTGGGTTATTTCTCACAGCTTTCTTACATTGAATGCTTATTGTCCTTTGAAACAAATCCAACCTCAAAAAAAAAAAAATTAAAATCAATGCTAAAAAACTTGACTCTATACTAGGAAGATTTTATGGACCATGGGACTTTTAGCGTGTGCACTCTGCTTAATGAATTCACCTAATGACTTAAAATATATATCTTATTTTTAATTTCACTGAATTCTGCCTTAAGGTTTTTCTAACTACCTATTCAAGAATAGAACAAATTCTATTTACTTGCTCTTTTCAAGGTCAGTCAATTAGGATTTTTTAATTTCCCCACTTTAGACCTCTTCCTCATATTCAGGAATACCATATAGTATTTTAGACGTAATGTATCTTTTTGTACTGCCTTTATTTCTTTAAACAATGTTATATAGCTTTATGTCTTGTTACCATAGTTTAAATGCTACAACAACATAATTTTTTAATTAATTTATTTGAGTATTCACCAGCAATCCGTCTATAGAACAAAATCCTTGAGTATTATTCTTATTATTTTTATTTACCTTTTCTTCTTTTGTAAATCTTTCTTAAAACTCTAGGTAAAAGTGAGTAATAAATGTATTATATCCATGATATTCCCAGAAGGAAACAATTTATGGATCATTTTAGCCTAAGGCCGTTTCTGTTCTATTTTTGCTGAAGTCAGTATACCATAAGGCCAATTGCCAATGGCTCTCCTCCTTTCTGGTACAGGATGTAATTTTAACCAACTTCAAGTTAGAAAAGCAAACAACTCCCTTGTAAAATTCTCCTCAGAATTGCTACCTCCACAGCCACAATCTTCCTAACTTTGTAGCTTACTGTGTGATGTAGCCATATATGCCTGCAGTCTCCGGTTTCAATTTTGCCAAACATCTTAAAGAATCAAAAGCAACCATGAGGTCTTAAAACATTTGCTTATACGGCAGAAATAATTAAGCTTCCATATATTTTCTGCTACTTTCAGCTAATTGTACAGTTACAGCTGCAACTTAATTCTACCAATTCACATTGTTAAGGGATAAATAAAAATAAAATAAAACCACGACTGCATTTGTTGTCTAGTATTGCTGTGTATGTAACCAAATATTACAAATTTAGTGGTAATTGCTTCCTTGAGACCATGCTTTTTCTTAGGTCCGTACACATTTTAATTACTCTTTGGTATTCTTTATTAATTGTATCCCATATATCTCATATGCATGAGAAACTAGTTAAAGTTCTTATAGTCTGATCTCTTCTTTTGCTGGTTTCCAGAGATAATATAATATTCTTATCACTTCTATTGTACATTCTTGGTTATAAGCTAATAACTTCAAATCTCTCTCCCACTAACACACATACACCACACACACACACACACACACACACACACAATAAAATTGAAGTATACATTCTAACATTTAACTGGGTCCATCATTGGTGCTAGGTTGTGCGGTATGCCGTTTTGTTTTTCTTTGCACCCAAATTTTCCAAAATTTTTATAATAAAAGCAGTGCTTATTTATAAAATAAGGATAAAATATTAAAAATTATTAAACAAAAAATAAATATTCTCAAATAAGTTGCTTTAAGTTATTATAATTAGTCATTGTTAGTTTGCAGATAATTATATGACTGTTACCTATTATTCTGAATATACATAATTTCATTTTTTTTTGGTAAAAGCTTAAGTTGCAAAGCATGCTGTGCATTTATTTTCTCAATGCTTTCATATTTCTTTGTGAAAATATTTTCTGTGAATAGCTTTTTAAGTAGAACTAAAAGTAGAATCTGTAAAACATACGTGGTGATGCCTTGGGAAATTGCTGCCTTCATTTTCCAATATAAATAAACAATTAGAAATATGAACATATAATTTTTTTGTTCATACAAAGAAGAAACATGTCACTCTATTTCTTAGCTATACATTTGTCATTCTGATAGCATTCTGAATCTTATCAGCATGTAGTTTGATAATTCTGTTAAACTTAGATCTTTAACTGTATGAACTTTTTTTTAAAATCTCCATCTTCCTGGCTCAAGGACAAGTCCATAGCAGGTATTAACTAAATGTTTGCTCAATAAATTAATACCATTCTATGTACTTAAGGAGAAACGGAATGTATAATAATAATAATAATAGTAATAATAATAATAAAAGCTATATTGTTGTAAAAGATATCCTTCATATCACAGGGCATTGCATCACTTAACTTGTTCCCCAAATATGCCCAAAATAAAATCAAATGCAAATTTTCCATGATTGCTTAACAAATCTTGTGAAGAAAATGAGAGCTTGTTTTTGCATTTCTTTATGATAAAATGTGCTGGCTAAACAGAATCTATATTATGAAACAAAGTTTCCAGTTGCATTTTGAGTTTTCCCAGACATCATGTTGTTAAACTAAAAATATCTATCCTCCAACACATTGCTAGCTGAGAGAAAACCATTTTAAGTAGCATTCTGTAAGGTTTAATAATATAGAGACAGCTTATTTTCACTTATTTTTAAGATGCATTAGAGATTTTCTTTTCGATGAAAACTAATAAGTGTTTTTTAATGAAAAATAGTCCTCAAAAGAGGTGATTTGGGATTTGGGCTTGTAGTTGCATCACTCCCTCCTCTGCCTCTGTCTTCACGTGGACTTCTCTGTGTCTTCGTCTTCTCTGCATCAGTCTATCTTTCTGTATCTTCTCTGCAACTTATAAGGACATCATGCATTGGACTCAGGGCTCACTCTCATTCAGTATGATCTTAATCCTTAATTAATTACATCTGCAAAGAACCTATTTCCAAATACGGTCACCTTCTGAGATTCTGTGTGAACATTAATTTTGGGTGGGCACTTTCAACCTGTTACAATTAATAGATACAAACCTGAATTTATGGATAATATAACCAAAGCGGGGAAAAAATGAAGATATTTCAGTCTCAAGATCACAATTTAGGAGAGAAAAGTGTAACAATCACAAATAGAGTAGATGAAAACCTTTAATATATGAGTGTTTAAAATGTAATATGAATTGATTTGAAAATGAAAATAAACTGGTTAATTTTCTAGAAAATAAAAACCAATCCACATATAAAAACTGGACATAAAAAATAAAAATAAAATTAAAAAAATAAATGGAAGCACGAAAGTTTTCATAGAATTATTTTCTATAACACTCAGTGGTCCAATTTCTTTGAACTATTTAAGAAAGAAATGTAAATTGTTCTGTTTAAACCATTCCAGACCAATTACAAGGGTTTGAGAATTTTTCTATTGAATTTAATATATAACAGATTCCTGATACCAACTGTGGATGAAAATAAAAAATTACAGAATCATAGCAACTTGAATATATAAAAATTACAAGTAAAATAAAAATTTAAAGACACATTCACATAAAAAAAAATTATTAATACAAGTTTAAAGCAAATAAATCTGAACTATGAAGAAAATAATTACTGCAAAAGTCAAGATGAGGGGGTTGACCAAAGAGCAGAAGGCTTCTGCAGCACCATCAATGTTCTATTATTTGGCCCATGTTGCTGCTCATCATATATGTATGTTGTTGCTCATCATATGTATGTTTTGTATGTACACATATAATGTGCATATATTTGTGTATACATACACACTCTAAGCACATTTCTGTATGTGTTTTATTTTGCACTATAAAATACAGAATGAGAGAGATAAAAGCACAAAACAAAAAAGACTGAGCTCACTGGGAAACCATCTCTTTTAGAATAAATTCCCATTTCAATTGTTACCTTTCCTTTACAGCTGCCATTTAGCTCTCAAATAATCCAGTAGGTGCTAGAGAAGGATGACTAAAACCATGAAATCTTGAATCATATCCTGCCTCTGACTCTTAACTTGGAGGAATGAGGCAAGTATCAACAAATAGACAAATAAATTATCCATTCATAAAACTCAACACTAAATAAAGACCAGAGGTGCTGGAGCCAGCCTGTCTGGATTCAAATGTCAGTTTAGCTACTGTTTAATCGTGTCTATGGAGAAGTTACCTAATCTATAGGTGCATTATTTTTCTTAGTTAAAATGAGAACAATTTAAGTACCTACCACGTGGTTTGATAATATTACTTGGTCTTGTGGATCGAACTGTATCCCCCAGAAGATATGTAAAAATCCTAATCTCTGGTACCTATAGATTTGACCTTATCTGAAAATAAGGTTTGCAGATACAATCTAGTTAAGATAATGCCATATTAGGTTAGGATTAGCCTTAATCCAATATGACAGGTGTCTTTATAAGAAGAGGGAGATTTGAGCACAAAGACAGAGCACAGAGAGGAGAAAGCCATGTGAAGATGGGAGCAGAGATGAGTGATTTGTCCTCAAGCCAAGGACTGCCAGCAATTCAAGAATCTAAGTGAAAGTCATGAAATAGATTCTCCCCTAGAGCCTTCAGAAAGAACATGGCCCTACCAACAACTTGATTTCAGACTTCTAGGCTTCAGAACTGTGAGAGAGTAAATTTCTGTTGTTTTAAGCCACTCATTTTGTAGTAATTTGTTACAGAGGTTCTAAGAAACTAATGAACTAGCCATAACAAACTCCCATGGGTCTGTCACTTTGTCATACTGTGGGGGCTTTCGTGTTGCTATAACGCAGGAAGCTATGCCACCAATATTCAAATACCAGCATGGTCACCCATGGCAGACAGATTTCAGCTAAGCTTCCAGACTAAAAGAGACTAGGAAGAAGGACCCGGCAGTTTACTTCTGAAAAGAATTAGCCAGTGAAAACCTTATGTATAGCAGCAGAACATTCTCTGATATAGTTCCAGAAGATGAGCCCTTCATGTTGGAAAACACTCAAAATACGACTGGGGAAGAGCTGCCTCCTCAATCTCTTGGTAAAGTAGATGGTCAGCAGAAAAGAGGAAGACCCTCAACAAGATGGATTGACACAATGGCTTCAACAGTGCGGTCAAGCATAACAATGATTGTGAGGATGGCACAGGACCAGGCAGAGTTTTCTTCTATTGTACATAGGGTCCCTATGAGTCAGAAATGACTCAACGACACCTAACAACAAAACAATAGCCATTACAAAAAAACCACAGGCATGGATAGTCTATGGAAATGTCTCTCTAATCTCAGAAAGAAAAATAAATAAATAAACTGAAGTTCACCATGCTGTAGACATATATGCTTTCTTTTTCTTTTCACATTTTGGTAAATTTCAGTAAGCAACCACTTTTAAAATTATTGAGAATCAGTGTATGGAACATCTAATTTAATTGTGATGGAGAGAGAAAATGAGTATAGATTTTAGTCAAAAAAGTTGCATATACACTGATAATGTGTGAAGAGGATTAAATACACATGCAGCCTACCAATGATATTTATTGTTTTCTCCATATGAAAGTATTAAAGAGTGATAAAACATTCTTTTTGAGTTATTATATAATCTTGATCAAACTGGCTATCGCACCTTCCTGTGATCTGAAACTCTAGGGAAAATTCCTGTGGAGGAAACGTCTCTGTCACCATATGTAAGCAGTCATGCCCCATCACAAAGTTCTGATTCCTGTGAAAGGAAGATGAAGAGTCATTTCAAATGTGGTTTTCTCTGGGTCTACAAGCTAGGCTCTATTCAATTTAAAGTGCCTTCATGTATAAGTTAATTATTACCAAAGTAAATATATAATATAAAAAACAAGCAACAAAAAGCAAAAACAGAAAAAAAGTATGCAATAAGTAAAATCCTTTTATTCATTTTGACCATCATTTATGCAACGTTATTTAATAAGAAATCACCTGGAGTGTTAAGTAGCCCATGCATAAACAGTGCAGAACCTGTGCAACAGAGCTCTTTGAAATGCAAACTAAACCCACTTTTCTAGAAGGCCAGCACTAACCAAATATGGAGGTTGACATGTTAAAATGTTCCCTTACTTACAGCATTTTAATTAAAGCAAGTTCAAGGGAGAAATTTAATTTTCACAGGCATCAGTCATCTGTAAAATCCCTAGCTTTAGCTGAATGCAAATTCGTTTTTAAATATACATGCTGAAACTAGTTAAAGTCTAAGAATCTTTACAGTAGTTATAAAAGAATTCTCTGATGGTACAGGGATGAATAATTTTAATATTTTTAATTTATTTTTCCAAATTACTCATTTCTCATTTATTTAAATCTAATTTCAGAATTATTAATGCACAGGGTCATTTTGTGGTGCTCTTCTTCAGTTCAGAAAAACCATGACGTTGTAGCAACGAAAGGCCACCAGGTGATTCCAAAGATTGGAGCAAGGAAAATGAAGAGAGGTTTGAGAGAAACCAAAGCAAATAATGGGAAAAAAAATACAATTCTTAGGTAATTCAATCTTTTATTGCACACAAAATAGGTATCTTTAATTTAATTCAAATGATCTCAATTCATTAAGAAAAGTGAAAGCAGCCTTTACAGAGGTTTAAAGGCAGTGTTCTTTATTGCAGAGTGAAATATAAATACACATAAACATTATTCTCTAAGTTAGAAAATTTTGTCCAAAGGCTGAGCAACTTAAATAATAGGGTTCAAAGCCTTATAGGCCTCAGCATCATCAACTGTAGTCAAGTAATAAATAATAGAAATATGATACCTTGGTGCCTTTATTCCAGCTATGCCCTTTACCTAGAATACTTTCCCTCCCTTTTCTTTGCACCAACCTTGATAAAATTCTACTCACCCTTCAAAGTCCTTGCTAGTTTGTAGCAGGCTTGAGTCCGTGTCTTAAGAGGTGCTAGTATTTTAGGCTCTCATGTTTTTGTAGATGAAAGTTCAACACAAATGTCATCTTTACTTATGTGTACCAGAGCTTACTCCCACCTGCAGACTACTACTATATTTACCAAACAGACATAACCATATTCCTAAATCCATCAGAGGACTCATCAAACTGTATTATTCTTAATGAATATATGATGTATTACCCATCCATCTGCCACACACACATCCACTAGATCCTGAGCAAAGTAGGGCCTTAATCAATTTTTAAGTTCTATCACCTATCTCAGTACCAGTAACGTGTTAGATTCCCAATAAATTTGAAATTAAAATACAAAAGTGATTAGAAGATCTTTCTTGCCACAAATAAATAAAAGATACAATTCAGGCAATATTATATACGCATTTGCTTGCATGGGGAAGTATATATCCAACCATCTAAAAGAAACATAAGAAGCCTCAGTGGTGCAAGTGGTTTGATATCTACTGCTAACCGAAAGGTTAGCGATTCAAACCTACCAGCAGCTCTGAAGAAGAAAGGCCTGATGATCTCCTTCTGTAAAGATCACAGCCAAGAAAACCTCATGAAACAGTTCTACTCTGCTCACGTAAGGTCACCATGTGTCAGGGGCTGACTCAATGGCAGATAACAACAACAATAAAAATATAATAAATAAATTAAAACAAAATGAGTTTTTTCCTGAATTTTGCCATCTTGAATTCATTAGAGATAGATTGCACTGTACTCATCACCAATGAATAAACTTATATATGCTTAAAACATCACAACCCCAAATCTGCAATTTTCTAAAAAATGCAACTAAAAACAGACCATTTCTTTCCTTATAATTGCCCATATGATTCAATTTTTAAGGACATTTTATTGTGTAATTTAATTAATAGCATCATTTGATATCAAATGTACTTTGAATCCAAAATATCAACTCTATCAATTAAAATGAAGAATTATATCAGTATTTTTAGAAATGTCACATTTATTTATATAACTATAATCAATATAAATCATATCAAGTAATATTTGTACAATGTTATTCATATCTTAAATATTTTCAAAATTTAGATTTGAAATGAAAGCAATGGATCCTGTTTTTCACATAAATATTTTACTTTCCAAACTCAAGCATATTGTTATGAACTTTGGATATTATAAAATTTTTTAATTCTTTAATAGCATAATGTTTTACCTCAATGACTTATAATTCAATTAAACAAAACCAATAATGTTTTCTTTATGAAAATGACATGTAAATCCAGAAATCATTTAAGAAATTCCATGATAAATTAAATAAGCCACACGGAAAATAAGTTTTTTTGAGAAGCTATTGGATTGCAGAGAAAATATTTCAACAATCTCCAAAATAAACTGAATGTCTGTAGAATAGTGCTGATAGTAGGAGAAAAATTACATTACAAATACATAAAAACAGACATTTCATCAGTGTCATTTATATGACATTAAAAGGCATGGCAGGATGACCAACAAAAGAATCTACTATGTCAATTAGATTCCAATCATGACTCCCACCCACCACCACCATCTGCCTTTCCTTGAAACTTTATGCATTGAAACTCAGATTAGCAAAACATCATCTGCAAATCTTTCTCTGATTTTCCCTCATGCCTCCACTCTTCCCCCAAACCTCATCTCACCAGATACATCACCAAATGGTCCTTTACATTGTGATGCTACAATAATGACTACACTTGACACAATGTGTTGAAATGCACAGTTGGCCTCCACTAGAAAGTAATTTGTTAGAGATTAGGACTATATAATTCTAATAGTGTTCCTAATCCCCACATTGTACTGGACATTGAAAAATGTAGTATTAACTAAAGTGATCCAACTGAAAATTAGAAATGCGAAAAATTCATATGTGGTATGGAAGTTTCATACAGTTTTTTTTCCTTTTTACCTCAACTAGGATGTCTCAAATAGAGGAATAAATTAATGATTCAAAGACATTATACAATGTGATCTCATGCAGGATTTTCAAGATGGTTCTGAAACTCAAATATTTCTTTCATGAGATGTGCTCATCTTATTCAGTGAGATTCTATTTGAACCAAGACTTTCCATAGTAGATTTAATCCATCACAAACATTGTTGTTGTTAGGTGCCTTCGAGTCATTCTGACTCATAGCGACCCTATAGGACAAAGTAGAACTGTCCCAAAGGGTTTCCAAACAGCAACTGGTGGATTTGAACTGCCGACCTTTTATTTAGCAGCCAAGCTCTTAACCACTACACCACAGGGCTCCTCACAAACATTAGTACTTAAGCAACAGTTTCAAAGCTACCAGTAAGGAAGTGCAGGGAAATACTAGCAATTATTTAGTGAATCATCTTCATGGTATCTTCCCTCTAGTATTGCCAGGCTCTCTTCAGTCCTTAGTTCCAGAGGACCAGCAGGAAGCCTAGAGTTGGCTCTAGCCAGATCAGAAGAACGACCTTCTGCCCTTGAATGACTGTTATCCGTTACTTAAGCTGGTAGTGTAACATGCATGTATATTGTGATGGTAGATTTTTACCTAAGTTTCTACCTGCTTCACATTATGGGTAACACTTTTGTAGGCTCCTTTTTACAGGTGTAGAAACATTTTGCCAGAGTTGTCATTAGAGCATCTTGCATTGGGACTTTCTTGCTTTTCATAGAGTAGAAAGCATGTGGAACATTTGTGATTTATATTGAACTTAAACATATAGCTTTAAAAACAAATGCTAGCAGTTTCTAACAGCTTTGTGAAAACATGTACTCAAGTCTTTTTCACCCAATGCAAAAGAAAATGACCATGAACCCACACTGCCATAACCATCATGACAAAGGGGGACCAGCTCCCAAACACTGGGAGGTACCCGGAACTTTATTAGCCGTGTAAGATGTTTATAGTCCTTTATATAGTCCTTTCTTCCAACTTGATCCCTCCACTCCCCACAAAAAGCTTGCATAAAGCCATTATGATTATTTCCTATACTTTGGAATATGATTTTAGAGCTTTCAAGATTCCCCTATGATGCCCTTAAAGGTGTTATAGTATGCACAACAACGCTTTTTTAAGGAGAGTAGATTTTAGTTGATATTAGCAGTTTGCAATTTTTTCCCTACACTGAAAGAAAGCTATGAATAATTCTGCAACAAAACAGCACATACATTTATATTTTAATAGTTTGAGAATATTTGCCAAAATTAGGGTAAACCCAAACATTAAATTACTGACAGCTCATTTTGAGCCCTGTCTTCTGTAGCTATCATCTGATGAACAGCAAGTTATACCTAATAATTTGTAAAAGTAATATTAAGAAGTTGATATGCCTATGTAAGTAGAAGTAAAACCTAAATTTACATTGGAATAATTTTGGTTAAACTACAGATCAAGTTGACGATTTTTCTAGTCAACTAGACAAATAGGAAAACTAGACAAATCTAAAGATAGTAAAATAGATTTGAACAGAGTGAACATAATCTCCATGTGACAGATTTTCTTGGTGGTATTGATTCTCATATTATAAGACATATAAGTAAAAATAAAATTTGGCAATTAGTCTGTAATATTAACAGTTCAGTCTCATAACAATAGGCTTTATTTTATAGTTAAAGATTAAAATGTCGATCATAAATTAATATTAACATATTTTAAGATTAATAACTTCTTTGTTTTATTATTTTTAGTGATTATCTACCAAGTGACTTTTGTGAGACTGTTTTCAGATATTTAAGTAGTTTCATGTTGAAAAGACCATTATCCACTGGAAAGCACTGAAAGACAGAGTATCAACCCTATCGAGGTTTAAAGATCATATGAGGATTAGTCTTTGCATGTAACTGTGATATACTTTGGTTTTATCAACTGTTCACTCAGCCTCAGGTTTTCTTGAGTGGAGATTATGGCTAGCAGATACTTTTGTTGGTTTATAATACCCATTGATGGCAGCTGAGTTGTACTGAATTTGAAGTAACACACACAATCACACACAGGCAAACATGAACAAAAACAAGCATGCTATCATATACATACATGGATATACATGCATATATATGCACACAGCATATATACAAAAACCCACACATACACAGTTTTCTCACCCAACTAGTTTTAAACAATCTAATGTCTGTTTCAGAGGATTAATTAGCATCATAGTTAACAGTGTATAGTTTTCATTTAAAAACACGTATTTCTGCAGGAAGTGATTACGAAGGGAAACTTTTGGGTAGTTTTACTTGGTGTCTAGATTTAAATAAAAGTGTGTCCTGAGTTCAACTATTTGTAGTAGAGCTGAATATTTTATATATTTAAACTAATGTTTACTATATTTGCCATAAATATCGCAAATAAAAAAAATTATTGCAACTGCTTTAATAAATTTAGATGAATAGGATTTGTAGTGTTTACTTGTTATATTAAGTTCTTCCATAGTCTCCCAAACAGGGTTCTGCAATAAATAGTTATTTAACAAATAGAGGCAACCCTTTTGACTGTTGTTCTGTATTTGTTGTTACAGCAGAAAGGTTTCTAAGTTAGCTTGAGTAATTTTAGACAGCATATTTCATTTTCCCCTAATATATCTGCAGATTTGATTTAACATGGAACTCTGTTCATCAAAACAAAAACAAAAAAAAACAGACCTATTGCCATCAAGTCAATTCCGACTCAGAGCAACCCAATAGGACAAGGTAGACCTTCCCCATATGGTTTCCAAGGAACACTTGGTAGATTCGAACTGCTGACCTTTTGGTTGGCAGCCATAACTCTTAACTAGTGTGCCACTAGGGCTCCTCTGTTCATCAAACACTTAAAAAAATAAAAAGAGGGTGATTAACATGCTGTTGCACACCCCAAACAAATTTGAGTCAACTGACCAATATCCAATTCTTCCATCTTTACTACTAGGTAAGACACCTTCATTGCACCTCCTAGACAGCCTTCACATCAGATACAGAAGATTTTAGGATTTAAGGGGAACCCACAAATTTCCTTCTGCTTCTGGAAAGCCCTAGCCCTCTCCACCTTACGTCAACACCATAATAACTACTAGAATTACTCCATGAGTAACCTAAACAATAATTCATAAGTTTGTTTATATAAACATCAAAATCTTGTGTAGGGCAAAACAAAATACCAATACCAAGGAGGAAACCATCAGCCAAGAACTGATTATAAGCGTCCCTGATAAGGCCATCAAGAGTAATCCCATTAGTCTTATATACTTCTTAAGGACAACCCAGCACTAGAAATCTAAACCACAAAGAGAATGGCTGTTTAACCAAAGACAACATTTATTTGTTTATTTTTAAATTTTTTTTATTGTACTTTAGATGATGGTTTACAGAACAAATATTTTCTCATTAAACAGTGCACATATTGTTTTAGTATTTTGGTTAACAACGCCACAACATGTCAACATTCTCACTTCTCGACCTTGGAAGAACTATTTTTTGGTGAAAATATACATAGCCAAAGTTACACCATTTCAAAAGTTTCGACATGCACAATTCAGTGACATCGATCACGCTCTTCCAGTTGTGCTGCGATTCTCACTATCCTTTTCCAAATTGTTCCATTACCATTATCTTCAACTCACTGCCCACTAGGCTTCCCATCAAACCTTTTGAGTTGCTGTTGTCAATTTGATCTCACATGGATAATTCTTTTTTTTTTTTTGTACCTTAGATGAAGGTTTGCAGAACAAATAGTTTCTCATTAGACAGTACACATATTGCCCTATGACAAGGGTTAACAACCCTATGACATGTCAACACTGTCCCCTCTCAACCTTGGGTTCCCAATCACCAGCTTTCCTGTTCCTTCCTGCCTTATAGTCCTTGTCCCTGGACTGCTGTGCCTCATTAGTCCCATTTTGTTTTATGAGGCTGTCCAATCCCCTGCTGAACGGTGAACTTCGGGAGGGGCTCCACCACTGAGCTAAAAGGGTGTCTGGGGGACATACTCTCAAGGTTTCTCCAGTCTCTTTTAGGCCAGTAAATCTGGTCTTCTTTTGTGTGTTAGAATTTTGTTCTACATCATTTTCCAGCTCTGTCCAGGACCCTCTATTGTGATCCCAGTCAGAGCAGTCAGTGGTGGTAGCCGGGCACCATCTAGCTGTACTGAACTCAGTCTGGCGGAGGCCGTGCTATCTGTGGTCCATTAGTCCTTTGGACTAATCTTTTCCTTGTATCTTGTTCTCTTCATTCTCCCTTGCTCCCAAAGGGGTGAGACCAGTAGAGTATCTTAGATGGCTTCTCACAGGCCTTGAATACCCCAGATGCTACTCACCAAGGTAGAATGTAGAACACTGTGCCAAAGACAACATTTAAATGATTAGACTGTACTAAGTGGGCTGATTAATACTAAAATTTAGTTATGGTGTTTTTTAGTTTTTGTTTTCTATACTGCCCTCTGTCAGCTCCGTAGGAAGAGCAGGTAAACTATAAAGAAATACATTTTTTAATTCCTTTGTTCTAGTTTATATCCCACTAAGTGTTATTTATAGTTAACTCATTTATTTAAAATACCTGGGAACAGTTGTCTTCAACATTGTTGTGGTACCACTTCAATATAAAAAAGATATTTTCATTCTATGTTTATTTCAATTTTTAGGGTTTTTTAATGGAAAATACTTACAGAATTCCAAATTCAAATCTACAAACAAGTTATATTCAATGATGCTTATCTTTTATCTCTGATATCCTCACTATGCAAATAAATATGAAAACCTCTATGAATAACATTTGTCTTGGAAAATTCAACTTAACAAAGTTCACCCAAGAAGTAATAGAATGTCGAAGCAGACACAGATGTATAGAAGAATTACAGTAAGTTGTCAAAGATGTACTCCCTCCAAAAAATTATATGGTCATGAGTGTACTCTGATAAATCTTTAAAATTCAAACAACCTTGATGTTAGTTTAGCATAAAAAATAGAGTTACCAAATTATTATTTGTAGATTATTTTTACATTGATAAAAAAACCTATTAAAAAAATTGCACCAAAATTCAAATCTACAGACAAATGTTACTCATGAATATCAATGCAAACACTCTAACAAAATATTAGCCAACATAAGCAACAATATTACATTATAATAAAAAATACCATAATTGAAAAGGACTTCTCCCTAAATGTAGGAATGGATCAATATCTGAAAGCCTATTCATATAAATCATTACTTTAATAGATCTAAAGAAATTAAACTATATTATCATCTCCAGAAATTCTGACAGGGTATGTCTTCTATCATCATTAATTTAAATTTTATTTTCAGTATTAGACAATGAAATTATATTAGAGACGACTATTTCTGGTAAAAGAATTGGAAATTAGAAGGCAAAATCCTATCTTAGAATATGTGAATTTTACCTAAAACACAAAATACTTTGAAAAGCTACTGCAGTCAATAGGAAAATGTATTAATTTGTCAGGATATAAATTTAACTATAAAAATCAATAGCTTTGGTATATCTAAACTACCATATTTGCACACAACTGATGTGCACCTTCTATGTTTGTTTGCAACAGCTCCCTCCCCCTATGAAGTATTTTCATAAACGCTGCTATGCCAATTATTTTTTACATGTTGCCGTAAAAAAAAAAAAAAATTAGCATAGTGCCCTTAACAAAAATACCTGGCGGGAGGAGGGAGTGGTTGGCAAACAAATGTTAGAAGAGTGTTTTATTTGCGTAAATATGAAGTACAACTCTTTCAAAGATGCAATGCAAGAGAAGACACCATTTTATAAAATAATAATAAACAAAAACATATACAAAGACCCTTAAAAGGAACTGAGTAAAACCCTATATGACAAAAATACACTAATGAAGCTTGAATAATGAAATTAGAAAAGATTCATTAAAAGACTTGATCTTATAAATATGCCAATTCTCTCTCTGTTATTATACAAGTTTAATATATTTTTAATTTTTTTTAAATTTTGGATACAAGATCATTTGATTCTAATGTTCTCAAGGAATGTAAACCAATAAGAACAATCAGATAAGTATTGCAAAATCAGAATTGTGCGAGTGGAATTACTCTACCTCATAAAATGCTCATATAGCCTTAAAACAGAGTATGATATTGCAAGTGAATAAAAAGATGGGCCAATGGAACACAGATTAAAATGTCCAGATACAGATCTAAATACAAATGGTAAATTAGTAAATGATAAATCTAGTGCTTTAAACTTGGGGCAATGGATAGAAATTTTGAAATACGACCAAATAGTATCTACATATCATAACATATACCAGCATAAATTCCATAAGGATCAAACATGTAAATATTTCTTAAATACAAAGATATAAGTGAGAAACAAATTGAAATCATTTATAACCTCTAGCGGGAAAAGTCATTCCAATGATGATTAAAATTCTAGATTCTATAAAAGAAAAAATATTGATAAATTCGTCTATATAAACATCAAAATCTTGTGCAGGGAAATACAAAACAAAACAAAAACTACAGAATGTAAAAGACAAAAAAACTGGAAGATACTGAAACTTCTGTCACAAGAAAGGACTCATTTTCCTAATATATAAATAGACAGCAAACATGAATAGACAATTCATTAGGAAAAAACTACAAGTGATGCTTATACATGTTAAAAGATCATCAATCATACTCGTAAGATACTCTCTTTACTCTTCGTAGAATGTTTTACAATAGCACAGCTATAATTTTATTGTAAGTTATCTCCATTTATGACTTTATCTTAATATCTTATTTCAGAAAAATGAGATTTATTTATTTTCCAAAAATATCTTGAAGACTGTTTTTATGAAGGTCAGAACTTCGGTGCCCAGGTCTTTCCTCCTGGGCATCACAGTTGTTTTTAAAACCCAAATTTCTGTCATTCTACCTCTATAGAAATGGTTGAAGTCTTTTTTCCTGTTTCTAGAATTCATCATTAGTAATCAGGTACTCTTAATTTAAACAATTGGTCATAATCAAGATTTGTTTTACTACAAAGACTTAATTCAGAATACATGATTTGTAAATCAACCACATAATAAAAAAAAATTATGAACAAAATTTTAATAAATTATAGTTTTTAGAATAAACAATCATTACTTATATATTTCCTGTTTTTTTTCCTTACTGCCAAATATTTATAATGCATTCTAAACTTTAACTTCTGTTTGATTAAATTCAAGTCACATAATATGATGAGGACAATATGGCAAAAATAAGATTATATTAATAATTACCTTCCATATTGACTCTGATTGATTTAAAAGTAAAATTAACATGTTTGAGTTAATATTGACAGAGATGTAAATACATCATAAAAATATGCAGATATTTTAATTACATAGTTAATGCATCTTTTTTAATTATAACAGGTCTAAAAGTGTATCTACTTTGAAAACACTATTAAAATTGCTAAATTTTGAGGTAAATATAATGCTTTAAAGTTGTATGAAATTCAGATTCTGCCTCTCTTTACAATTTTTGCTAATTCAAGATTTTTTATAGATTCTGTAAAAACTGCAATATGTTCAATACAACTCCCCTAATATTTATATTACATTCTTGGATCATTTTTAAAATGCCAAGTAATGATATAAAGAGAAGTACAATTTCAGCATCGGAGCCCTCGTGGCCCAGTGGTTAAAAGCTTAGCTGCTAACCAAAAGGTCAGCAGTTTGAATCTACCAGCCATTCCTTGGAATCCCTCTGGGCAGTTCTACTCTGTCCTACAGAGTGGCTATAAGTCAGAATCAACTTGACAGCAAAGGGGATAATTTCAGCACATTACCTAAATTTAAGGGCCTTAGAACAGCCACACTTTAAGTAGACACATTTGTTCTAAAAGTTAAGATCCCAAGAACATGACACATCTAACAATATTTTCAGATACTGCACTTGAAAACAAAATGTTTAGCAATTAGTCATCTGTTTCTTATATTTGCTGAGAAATACGGAACTATTTATGAAGCTTATATTTTGTTATAACATTTAGGCTTCAATGTCAACTGTCCAAAAATAATAATAACAGTACAGATTATGTGCATAGTCCTTCTTGTTTCCCCACAGTTTCAACAAATGTAGTGGTCATTTTTACAAACCTCCTTTTCTTTGCTTGAAAGGTTCTACATATTTTTTAAGGACCAAAGTAATTGTTACTCTATCCCCAAAACACTTCTCTTATTGCAAAAGTCAGATACGATTGCTCCTTCTCTGGTGCAAAATTCCCTACATTTGCATGTGCTATTGAATTTACCACATTAAATTGCAAGTTATACCTGCATCTCTTTGCCTTCCCTTCCTAGCTATAAACTATTTGAAAGGAGGAACGAGTATTTTTCAACTTTGTAACATTAAAACCTAAAAAAGAAGAAACATTTAACAGTACTTATTGATTCAATGAATATTTTAAATAAGATCCGTAGTCAAGGCTTATTATTTACTCATAAAGACTTATATAATCTATATTTTCTTTAAAAAAATCTCATGAGTATGAACAATGATAACACCTAAATACCTCCACTGAAGAACTAGTTTCGATCAGAAAAAAATTGTCCTAGACTTATAACAACATTAATTTGCTGTAATTAAAATAGACTGGTTACTTTTCATACTAAACCAAACATAAAATAGCAAACCTGTTGCCATCCACTCAACTCCAACTCATTGTGTCCCCATGTGTTACAGAGTAGAAATGCTTCATAGGGTTTTCTTGGCTGTAATCTTTACGAAAACAAATCGTTAGACCTTCCTTCTATGACACCCTAGGTGAGTTGGAACCGCCAACCTATAGGTCAGCAGAGAAACACAAACCATTTGTATCACCCAGGGACCTTTACCTTTCATAACACAGCAGTTAAAAATACCAACAGAATGTTTGTGCTTTGAATTATTAATACAATTTGTTTATAAGAATATTATGGATTTGATATAGGGAGCCCTGGTGGCGCAGTGGTTAAGCATTTGACTGCTAACCAAAAGGTCAACAGTTTGAACTCACTAGCCACTTTGCAAGGGAAAGATGTGGCAGTCTGCTTCCGTAATGATTTCAGCCTTGGAAATCCTATGGGGCAGTTCTGCTCTGTTCTACTGGGTCGCTGTGAGTTTGAATCGGCTTGACAGCAACAAGTTTTTTTTTTTTGTTTGTTTGTTTTGTTTTTACTTTTGGTATACATCTGCTTGGCTTAACTCCTGCAGTGCTGCTTGGTTGATTCTCTTCCTGGAGGTAATGGCTGGAAGCCCTGAGAAGACTATTCATCAGTAATAAGGCTCTATTTGTTTTTAGTTCTTTAATTAAGGATTTCTAGGAGCATTCAGGGCAGGCTATAATGTTGGCAACAATTCCAGAATGTACATGGACAGGCATTTTCAAAGAATCAGGTAGTCATTGCCTCCTGGGAAAATCCAGGTGCCCCTCAGTGCCTCATAGTTATTGTCCCAGTAGTGCCTTCACAAGTTGATCTCTGCTAATATCTTTATGGGCAGCAAAGTTGATACTCAAGTTTTTAAAAGGAGAACAACTTAAGAAACTCATCCAAAACTCTCTAGACAAAGCAGTGTCTTCAGCTGAGAGGAAGAAGCATAGTAGATAGAAACTTGGATTTTCCTAAGGTTTTTTTAAACAATCATTACACTTTACTTGTATTTTTGTGATGGCAATAAAATATGTTCCCAATAGAACTACAACAAAATTTTTTCTTTAGTTTCTTCTAAACTTAAAGCAATAAAATTTAATAGTATTAGTTAAATTTTCAGTGATTAATGGGGTTATTATTCTTCTTTGTTGTTATTTTAAAAAATCATAGTAATAAGATTTATTCTCAACCATGTTACTGTATTTTTATATCCATAAAACTTATCATTAGTGATAAATATAACAGTAGCTACCTATAAACATATGTCACTCTCAGCAAAAAATTGTTTTTATTATGTGAGGCCCAGAGGCACACTATATTTTGAATGGTGGATTCGATTTCTCTCAATATTCTCTTTATACTCCTATAGCACTTTGTCTCTTAAGGCATTTAACACAGTCTGTCTGGGATTATGTTTAGGTGTGTATATTTTTCTGCCCTATTAGATTTTAACTCCTTAAGACACATTATTTATCTTTAGAGTTATAGTACAAACAGCACATATTGCAGGACAACAAAATGTGTAGTTAGAGGGGTAAATAAAGACAAATCTGTATCTGTGCACGAAATAGCCCTGAGTGGGTGACTTCAACTAATCTTTAACAAGTGAAACACTGACCACTGATCAGTATAAAACACAGTGTGTTATACTGTCAGCCACATAGATAAAACCTTACTGCATGCATCATTATTCTGAATATAGTGTGTTTTGCATTTGGGTATTGATTGCTATTCTGAAGTTTGGTCCTCTTATACATCAGTTCTATAACAATATTTGTTGTCGGTATTTCCTTGCTCTATTCTAGAATACCTACCTTTCCTAGCTCCCTCTCATGAAAATAGTATCTGTCATCTGAATGTGACTTGATAATTTAACGACTGTAGAGAACCATTATCTCTAATAACAGCCAGTGACTGAAAATTTTGGTTGTCTGAAATAGTATGCACATGGCTTTCAAAATCCTGAAATGCCATATACATCCTTTACATAAAAATGGATTAAGTTAAAAATTTTTAGCGTCATGTCACAAGTCAAAATGCCTATGCCATTAGGTATCCATTTGTGATCACTTTGGGAAGAATATTTGTCCCTGGTTGGTGATTTCATTGCTTAATGCTCCTAGTTTTAGCAGAAGGTTGATACCGATGTCAGGGGTTTGAACCCACAGAAGTCTGTATTCTATGTCCACTTACTAACAAGGTTTCTGGAGCAGTTTTTCCCAAAATGTGTGCCAGAGAACACTGGCTCCACTGGATTTTATTTGGTTTTATGTAAAAAGAAAATGTGAAAATGAGTTGGAGAATCACTGAATAGTAAAATTCTCCTCTTACACAGTTGCAGGGCGCATTAGCATTTTAAAGAGTCTAAGCTATCTTGCACTAAAGAAAGCCCTTTTACTTTGTTTAACTCAGCATTTCCAAACTTATTTGAACACAGAACACTTTTTCTTCTTCCCATCAGAGCACTATTACCATCTCAAGGAGAATGTATGTTCCACAGGAACTCTAGAGACATGCTGGTTTCATCCAATCCCCTCATCTTATAGTTGGAAAGAATTGTGACCTAGATAAGTTACATAACTATCTCACATAAGCTAGACAATTACTCCAAGTCACATAGTGAGCCAGTGACAAAGATGAAACAATTCAAATCCAGTTATTTACTCCCAGTCTGCTTCATTTTGTACAATCTCATACTGTGTTTTTCATTATTGAAATGAATGTATTATACCCCAACATGAGTGATTTGAAGAATATGTAAATGTTGTTATATTTACTTTTTAAAGACAATCATAGCTATTTGTGTGTTTACTACATTAAAATTCTCATGTGTGTATATATGAGTATTTACGTCTATATTTGTGTAAGTGTATGTTTATGTCTCCATGAATCTTACATGTGTGTACCCGTATATTTATGTTTATTTAATTAAACTTTAATAAGAATTGGGAAAAAGCACTGGTATTTAGGTAAATCACCTTAGTAAGGAGGTAATCTAAGATCACAATAACCACACTACATTTGGACGTTATCTGTAGGTGTGAAAGAGTACTCTAAAACTGAGGTGCTTGATATAACTAAAATGGCTGACACAGATCTAAATGGGACTTCATTTTGTCCTAGGCCCCTGCTTCTGCTTTTTAGAGTACGTGACCCATGACCACACTTTTGACCAAAATAACTTGTCCTGCAACATTCTGAGGTAGCCCGCCTAGATTGTTTTAGGAACCAGCTCTGGAACACAGGAAACTGAGGTTAAGGTTGAATACCCCAGCCAATAGAAGTTCTTGGTAAATGAATCCTACAGCTCATTAAAAAAAAAAAAGAAAAAATTGCCGTTGGGTCGATTCCAACTCACAGCAACCTTATAGGACAGAGTAAAACTGCACCATAGGGTTTCCAAGGAGCAGCTGGAGGATTTGAACTGCTGAACTTTTGGTTAGCAGCCAAGTTCTTAAGCACTATACCACCAGGCCTCAAGTCTTACAGAGCACGTTGAATATCAACCAATCAAATGTATCCCTGTACTCTTTCCCAACTCTGTACAGAGTTCTGCAAACTGAGTATAAAAGATGTGTGCTTATGCTCCTTCTTCAGGACACTATTTTGAACTTTCATTTTGGTGATAACTGACTTGCAAATCTTTGAATCTGAATAAAACCTATTTATTTTATGGAAACTATGTCTGATTTTTAAAAATTATTTGGTATCAGAAGCGGGGCAAAAGCAATCAGCCTATAACCTCAAAGCCCTCAAAGGACACAGGTGAAGGATACTGCTGAGCCCTTTTAGGCTCTCCATCTCCAACAGGAACCTTGGAGGACATTTGGTGAGTCCTCTCAGATTGCAATCGCTGTCTCCTTATGTTGCAGTTAGCTTCATTTCATTCAGATTTTGGGTTGTGTCTGCAGATGTATGTCTCTTTCTTTTTGCAGTTATGCGTTCTGCTGAATCTAAACCTACAGATTTCCTTAGTGGATCTCTTCTTACATGTCCAAGTCTTACAGGCTTTGGTCATGTTTGCGTTTAGATTTCTGTCATGCCCTGACCAAAGACAGTTTGTCTTACCAGTTGCCACTTCTGGGTTTGTTTGTATTGGGAAAATTGGTATACCTGAGATCTAAATTAGAGAACCTTGTAACTAAACAAAACGTTTAGGATGTTGATTTTGATTGGTATTTGGAAGATTCTAAAAAATATGTCTATAATTTTAAATTAGCTTCTTTCCAAGACACAGTACTCGAATTACCCAAGATTAATAAGTCTCTTAAAGAGGAAACACACAAGACAGTCGAGCAGTCCACTCATTCTGAGCCCTTTGCTCTTCCTCTATCTTTGTACCCCACTCTCTTTCTGAATCCTGGAAAGGATCTTGGTCTGTCTGAAATGTCACTTTCAAATAATGATCTACCTCTTCATCCTAAACCTCCTCCAGTGTCTCAGATGCCCTGTAAGTTTAAACCAGTTGAAGGGTGAGAGAACAAATGTCTTTTAATTACTTTTTCTCTCTGATCTAATGCTGAATTAAGAGCAATAGCTGAAGAGTTTCTAAAACCCATTGAGGACCCTCAAAAATTTAAAAAGAAATTTTACATTTTAACTCAGGTTTACCAACCTGGTTTGGTTGATCTGTATCAGGTAGTCCATATGATAGTTGGATCAAGAGAAGCACAAATTTGGATTAGACTTACAAGTTGGAAAGATGCCGATAAATCAATTGATCTCAAAAATCATATCAATTCAGCAACCTATTATGATGAATCAAAAGTTATTGCTAAGGAACTACTAGTCACAATTCTGAAGGCTTTCCCCCATAAAGCTGATGGAGAAGGACTCAGGAATGCCAGCAAGAATCTGATGAATCTGTGTATAACTGTAAAGAAAGATTTACCAAGGCTTTCTCTGAGCACTCTGGTCTAGAGGTTGCAAATGCCTGAATAGCTTTCAACTCTATGTTTATCAATGGTCTCAAACCAGAAGTGGCAGCCTTAGTAACACACCATCAACTGGACTGGGAGACTATTTCCATAATTGAACTTACTAACATAGCTCAAAAGATGGCCCACACTCTCCAAACAGATAAATATAAGAAGCCAAATTGCATTATAGCTCTGCAGATTTAACAGCTGCAAACCCCTTTTAAAGGCAATAATCCTAGGCCACTTTTTTCTGGAGTGTTCCATTATTGCAAGATACCTGGACACTGGAAAAGAACACTATTGTAAATTCAACATACACCGCAATCTATGATAGTGTCAGTGTCCTTAGGATCCTTATCTGAAAGTCATTCCTTCCTCATAGGTGATACTATACCTGTCAATCTTTTAGGACGAGATTTATTCAGTGGGGCTGCTCTATAATCTTTGATAAAAAGGGGAAAATAACCCTACAATTTCCAGAGAAATCCCAAATGGACTTCTTATGTCACTTAGAGGCTTTGACAATAGATAAGGATAACTCTACTTTAGAAAAAGAGCACCCATTGTTATCCTCTATGTTATCCAATCTTATGGGCTTCTTCATTCACAGATTTGGGAAGAATACGTATTGTACAACCAATTGAAGTTCCAGTTGACCCAATGGAACCATTTCCCAGGATTTCTCAATACTCTCTAAGAGGTAATTAAAAGGTTAACACCTATAGTCGAGGAATTAATTAATAAAGGGCTAATAATACATTTCACTAGTTCATGTAATACTCCAATTCTTCCAGTAAATAAACCTAATGGAAAGAATTGGAGATTTGTTCAAGACTTTAGGGTCATCAATAATCTGGTAATTTCCTGATTTCCAGTAGCTCCAAATCCTCATATTTTGTTGTCTCAAATACCTCCCAAGACTAAGGTCTTTACTGTAGTGGACCTATGTAGTGCTTTCTTTAGTATCCTGGTTCACCCTGATAGTCAATATTTGTTTACCTTCACTTAGAGACTGACACCATATATATGTACTATCATGCCTCAGGGCTTCACTGAATCTCACAGCTATTTCTCCCAAGCCTTAAAAGCTGATGACCTAATGTTTCCAAATAATTTTCTCCTCATTCAATATGTTGATAGTTTGCTACCTTGTTGCAGGAATCCCTCAGACTGGGAAGAAGATTCTATGTATCTGCTTAATTGCTTGACCTCTAGAAGGTAAAGTCTCTAAAGATAAACTTCAGTTTGTTAAAACCCAAGTTAAATATTTAAGCCATATTCTAACTTCACTGGGGATCCAATTAGATCCACAAAGACTTCAAACCACTTGTAGCCATCCCTTGCCAACTACAAAAACAAAAAACAAAAAAATAGCTTAGAGGTTTTTGGGCCTTTGTGGCTACTGACACAAACTTTTCTTTGATTGCTCAACTACTCTATGCGTTGTTTAAAACAGAGATCACAGAGCCTCTGAGATGGGCTCCTGAACAAATCAACCGTTTCCATGAACTTAAGAGGTTCTAATCAGTCCCCAGCTTTAAGCCTACATAGATATGACAAATGTTTTTCATTATATGTTCATGAAAGAAACAGAAATGCCTTAGGAATTCTTATTCAATCAAATGGAAAACATCAGAGACCTATTGGACCAATTAGATCCTGTAGCCAGAGCCTATCCACTTTGCTTGAGAGCAGTTGTAGCTACTGCCACTGCTGACATCGTTATTGGAAATGATTTAGATGTGCTTGTCCCACATTTGGTAGAATCCTTATTAAATTCTGCTCTCACTGAGCATTTCTCTGTTAGTTGACTCACTTCTTACGAAATTCTTCTTTTATCCCTCCTACTACTTAATCCTGCTACTCTCTTATCTTTGCCTAATGACACAACTCCTGACCATGGTTGTCTACATTTGACTGAACAACTGTTAGTTCCTAGAGCTGAACTTAAAAATGTTCCATTACATAATCCAGATATTGTTTTATTTACTGGTAGGTCTTATTTAAGAACTTCTAGTGGTTCTTATCAAGCTGACTATGCTGTAACTACTTACACTAATATATTAGGAATCTCTCTCAAGGTTAAAGGGAATGATTTAGCAGATCATGCTGCTACAGCTGCTACAAATGTAACTGCTCAGCTTGTACCTATGTATGAGTTGAGTGAAGTCACTGCCTCTAATGTGCAAGTTCCATCCTATGAACTGACCACTAAACAATGACAAGCACCTAATGAAGAATTAAATGAATGGAAATCATAACGGTGCAAATATGACAAAAATCTAAAGTTATGGATGGGGCCAAATCAAAAGCTACACAAGCAGAAAGCCTCAAGACATCTATGCTGTGCACATTTCATTCTCCAAGCCACTATGTGGTTGAAAAAATGGTCCAAATTATGGAAAGACATTGGTGGGAGAATTTCCAGCATATAGCCAAACCAAGTCTACGTGCAATGTCAAACATGTCAATGGCACAATCCAAGGAAGCCCTTGAAGGCATCACCAGGAGAATTTCCTCCACCATTAAGTCCAGTGTTGGAATGGCAGATGGATTTCATTCACCTTCCTCCCTGTATGGGATATAAATTTGTCTTAGTAGTGATTTGTATGTACTCTCATTGGATTGAGCTTAACCCACTCACCAAGCAACTTCCAACTTTGCTGCTAAGAAAGTTATAGAGAATATTATACTATCATGGGGTACCCCAACCACATTCCACAGTGACAGAGCAGTGCCATTTTGAAGTTTTATTTTGTTGCTTCCAGATTTTCAAATCTTTGAATCTGAATAAAACGCTTATCTTGCAGAAACTCTGTTTTGTTTTTAACATGGGAAAAACAAAACTTAACTTTATCAAGCCAGAAATAGCTTCTGTGGGCTGTATTATATCATTAAAACATACAGGACAAAGCTCAAGTCAACAAAATCAATTCATTCAGTGTGTTAGATCTTCAATTTATTAAATATAATATAAAAAAAGAGTAAACAGAAGGGAGGTAGAAGAAAGAGGGAGACACATGGCTAAGAAAATAGTATTCTTTTCCAGTTTAGTTACCAAATGTCATCATTTCAGAAACTCAACAAGTAGTTCCAGATATCAGGTAAGATTATTTACCTTGATTCGTTTTCAAGTCGTTCTTATCTTTTTAACTTTTCTCATGTCCCTAGCAAATATATAGGACCTCCACCAATACAAATCTGTTTACCCAAAGAAAAAATTTCAATCTCATTTCCTAAATCTCCTCCTTTTCTTATAAAAAGGAACTATTTTAACAACCCCAAAATACATTTTTTCTAATATGAAATATGAAATGGTGGTTTAATATTAAATAATATTAAATAATTTCGTTTTCTATGAAGCTTGTATTATTTTTTATTTAGGACATTAGCATGAACTAATTGAACAAAGAAATTCTGAGTTACTGAAGTTCTGAATTAGTTGCTTAATAACATTTCATATGAATTATAATGGGACCCATGTTTCTGTCCAAAGGGGAAAATCCATGTTTAGTGTGGTTCACAATGTGTTAGTCTTGCCAGAAAAACACATCTCTGAAGACTTCTATCAGCAGACTAGTATGGCTAGCTGAAAAGAATCATGTGGGAAGAGACATACAGACAGAAATGCTAAATAACCAGGGCCATGGAAATAGAAAGGAATGTCCTTTTTTGCATAATAACTACTGAAAGAAATATTGTACAACCATATTAGAGAAAACAACTGGTGTTAGAAAAACAGTTGACAAAGATGAGAATATTTAATATCTGAATGTTGAGATTCCGTCTGTGAGATTGAAAAATCATTGTGCAGTAAAAAAAAAATAAATGCTAGATGCATTCATTTTCTATTGTTGCCCAACAATTTATCACAAACTTAGTAGCTTAAAACAACACAAATGTATTATCTCAGAGTTTCTGTGGTTTAAGGGTCAGGGCACTGGTTACCTAGGTCTGCTGTTCAAGGTTTCACCAGACTGAAGTCAAGATGTCAACTGCTTTATGATTTCATACGTAGGCTAGTGTCCTGTTTCCAGCTGTTGACAGAATTCAGTTCCTTATGGATGTTAATTTGGGTCCCCTGTTTTCTTGTTGGCTGTCATCAGCTTCCAAGACTATCAACATGTGGGCCCCTCACACAGAGCAACTAACTTTTTCAAAGCCAGCAGGGGAATATTTCTCCAGACTGCTACAAAAGATTTTTATAAAATATAATGTAAACATTGGAGTGACTACTCCATGACCTTTGCTATATTTCCTAACCAAGAGGGCTATTATCCCATCATATTTACAGATCGCACCTACACTGAAGGCAGTGAAAATATGCAGGGCAGTTACACGGGACATGGAAATTAAGGGGCCGTTTTTGGAATTTAAGGACGATTTTGGAGTTCTGCCTACCACACTAGAAAACAGTATTCCATTTTATATCAGGTTGGAAGAAGAAAAACATGTGAACATAGAAAAGTTGGCCACAAAATCTGGACAACTCAATATAAAGTCAAAATGGAGATAATTCTGTTACCCAAATGCAGATAAAGAGAAATGCAGGTTCTCCAATTAAGGTGTGCTTCATCTCTCGCCAAAGACTTGACATTTTATTCATGTTTTCTTTTTGTCGTTGTTAGATACCATAAAGTCAGTTCGGACTCATAGCGACTGTGTGTACAACAGAACAAAACACTGCCTGATCCTTCACAATCGTTGCTATGTGTGAGACCATTGTTATAGCCACTGTGTCAACCCATATCCTTGAGAGTCTTCCTCTTTTTGGTTGACCCTCTACTTTACCAAGTATGATGCCCTTCCCCAGGGAGTGGTCCCTCCTGATGATATGTCCAAAGTGAGTGAAAGGAAGTCTCACCATCCTTGCTTTTAAGGAGCATTCTGGCTGTACTTCTTCCAAGACAGGTTTGTTCGTTCTTCTTGTAGTCCATGGTGTAGTCAATATTCTTCACCAACACCAAAATTCGAAAGCATCAATTCTTCTTCAGTCTTCTTTATTCATTGTCCAGCTTTTGCATGCATATGAGGGAACTGAGAATGCCATGGCTTGGGTCAGGCACACCTTAGTCCTCAAAGTGATATTTTTGCTTTTCAACACTTTAAAAAGGTCTTTTGCAGCAGATTTGCACAATGCAATACATCTTTTGATTTCTTGACTGCTGCTTCCATGGGTGTTATTGTGGGTCCAAGTAAAATGAAATCGTTGACAGCTTCAATCTTTTCTCCGCTAATCTTAATGTTGCTTATTGGTCCAGTTGTGAGGATTTTTATTTTCTTTATGTTGTGGTGAAATCCATACTGAAGGTCGTAGTCTTTGATCTTCATCAGTAATTGCTTCAAGTCCTCATTGCTTTCAGCAAGGAAGGTTGTGTCATCTGCATATTGCAAGCTGTTGATGACTCCTCCTTCAGTCCTGATGCCTCATTCTTCATATAGTCCAGCTTCTTGAGTTATTTGCTCAGCATACAGATTGAGTGAGTGTGGTGGAAGGATACAACCCTGACACACACTTTTCTGGATTTTAATTCATGCAGTGTCCTCTTGTTCTGTTCAAATGATTGCCTCTTGGTCTATATACAGGTTCTTCATGAGCACAATGAAGTGTTCTGGAATTTCCATTCTTTGCAATGTTATCCATAATTTATTATGATCCACATAGTTGAATGCCTTTTTATAGTCAATAAAACACAGGTAAACATCTTTCTAGTGTTCTCTGCTTTCAGTCAAAATACATCTGACATCAGCAATGGTATCCCTTATTCCGTGTCCTCTTTTGAATCCAGATTGAATTTCTGGCAGTTTCCTGTTGATGTACCACTGCAACTGTTTTTGAATGAACTTCCGCAAAATTTTACTTGTGTGTGATATTAATGATATTGTTCGATAATTTCCACATTCTGTTGGATCACCTTTCTTTGAAATGGGCACAAATATGAATCTCTTCCAGTCGGTTGGCCAGATAGCTGTCTTCCAAATTTCTTGGCATAGATGAGTGAGCACTTCCAGAGTTGCATCCACGTGTTGAAACATTTCAATTGGTATTTAGTCTATTCTTTTTGTAAATGTACATATCTGTTACTTTATGATTCTAAATATACTAAAACTTTAAAAAATTCAAAAATAGTGTTGGATATTCATATTAGAGGTCTTATCTATGTGATGTTGAATATGTTGTTTATAATAATTACTGGTGTATATTAAGGTAATTATTATAGAACAAAATATATTGCCATTCTATGATGTTGGTTCTATCTTTCCTAACTAATCATTTTATTTTTCTGAAGTCAAAAGTTAAAGAACTAGAAAAATTGTTGTTAATGTACAAGATGGATCACAAATGACCATTTTATTTGATCTTTTGATACCCAGAGAAGACACATTTATGTATGTGGAGTGCACCTTTAAAAGAGCTATCTCAGTAAATATTATTTCTGAGAATGCTGCATATTGCACTGTTATTTACATAATCTGACTCACATAAATGCTTACTAAGCTACATTTACAATGCAGCTTCATCGCATATTAGGCAGCCAGCCAGCAGTGTCCTAGGATTACGGACCATGTAGCGAAAACTTTGGTTTAACAGAAAAGTTAAAATCTTTAACTAAGGTGCACTTCATGTCTCATCATAAACTTAAAAATTCACACTGTATGTGTTTTCTTCTGTTATAAACTTGCTTATTTCATCTTATAAATTCTAAACATGCTATACCTTATGGACTTAATTTTTATTTATGAAGCAATATAAATGCCTTTATGCTAATGATATTACATAAGAAAGATGAAGCGTTGGAAAATTTTTGAAACATAAAAATAAACCATTATTCCTTTGTTGCAGATTTGCTCAAACTCACAGCACAATTGACATTTTGGGCTGAATAATTCTTTGTTGTGAGGGGCTACGCTGTACATTGCAGGATATTTAGCATCAATTTTACCCTCTGTCTACTACATGATAATAACACTCCACTCCCAGTTAAGACAAACAAAAATGTCTCCAGACATCGACAAATATCCTCCTTGGGGGCAGAGTCACCCCAGGTTGAAAATAGCTGCTTTGTTGTTAAAGGATAAACAGATAAAGACATCGCTGCCAATCCCTTATATCTGTAATTTATTAAAGTGTTAATATATAGACCAGCTAATTCTCTTCCTTGCATCTGGAATTGTAACAAAAGCAAGAAATCACTCTAAGACGTTTATTCTCCTATTGATCTCTAGGTAGGTTTAGTCTGATACAACAACATCTAAACTACTATCGAAGGCAAACTAACACTGCTGTCTGCTGGCTCTTTTGAGTATATGATGGGAAAGATAAATTTACAGACTATAATCCATATATGAGAAGCCAAGCCACACTACCCTGATAAAGAAACCAAGTTCAAAATTTGAGAATTGAAATTCAATTAAATTAATAAATCATAGGCTCTGGAATTGGTTATTTTCTCCAGGGACCTTATGCCAGCAACTTGAAGTAGAGTCTACCTAACATGTGGCACACAAAATGAGACAAGTTTCCCTCAGACTACAGTGATAGGAATGTATCTGGCTAGAGTAATAGTATGTTGGTGCTTTACAATACCGCATACATAAGGTATTTGTTGAATTTAAGTATTATGTTTTCCTTCAAAATTCAGTCCGAATATCACCTCCTCCCGGAAGTATTCTATGACCTAAAATTTGGATCTGTATTCCCACCTCTATACTATTACAAAAAGGAGCCCTGCTGATGCAGTAGTAGTTAAAGCACTCGGCTGCCAATCAAAAGATTGGCTGTTCGAACCCATCAGCTGCTCTGCAGGAGAAGGATGTGACAGTCTGTTTCCATAAAGATTTACAGCCTTGAAAACCCTATGGGGCAGCTCTACTCTGTCCTGTTGGGTCTCTCTGAGTCGTAATAACTAGACAGCAGTGGGTTTGGTTTGGTTTTATACTATCACAGAACTCTGTATATGCCTCTGTCATAACACTTATCATAATAGATTTTAAAGGCTTATTTTTCATTGCCTTTAATTACACTGGATACACCTTTAAGAACCAGGATGGTGTATTTTACTTTGTATTCCTATTAATATAGACCAATATCTTGTGAGCAGTCAATGTTTGCATGATGGAGAAGTTAGCTAATTAAATAGAACACCTAATCAAAAGTTGAACCTCTCATCAAATAATAAATTAATAAAATGAACAGTTTAAGGAGAGGTTTATATATAAAAAACACAAGGAAACAATTTAATAAAGTCATAGAATTCTGCCATGTTTGATAAACTACTATTTAGTTTCTTATTCTTTCCCATCATATTTTTTTACACCTTGAGTTTTCAAATTCTTTTTCCCTGTCATCCTTCAATTTTTTCCTATATAACATTAATTAAAATAAAGTGAAAATAAAAAAAGTTTCTGTTTTTCCCTTTTGCTTAAGACTCCAGAGTCTCATTTCCCAAAGAAAAGTTTTTTCTGAGTATGTCTACACTTGATGCATCATATACCATCCTATCACTGGATTACTCAAAACTTTTATTAGCAATGAATAAGACTCTGCAAAGTAGTAACCACACTGTTTCTTCGAAGCTCAGGTCATTCTTTTTTATGTTTAAAAAAAATAAAATGAAAGTACCTTTCTAAAACTTAAATGTCCATAGTCCAAAAAAGCAAGATTTTCTAATATAACACATGTGACTATAAGAGATTTGTTGCAGTGAGTGATTCAAGTTTGTCACTAACAGAATATTGTTTGTTCGTTGTTTTTCAATTTGCTGTCATATATTGTGAGTTTGTATTGATGCAAACCTCAGCCCATGAGCTTAAAAATATGAGTCATGCACTCATTGTTTATTAAAAACCATCCTGTCCTGGGAAATGTGATGAATAATCTACACCCCAAATGATGCGAATTATATGCAATCCTTTTTTGGGAGACAGAGACTTCTGCTGAATTCACATGAACGCTCCTTATGTATATTTAATAGACACGCAAGTCATTTCATGCAGATATTCTCTGAACAGAGATAAAATGAATGGAGCGATAACAGAATGAAAGATAGCTGTCCCACAGAGTTGACTACAAAGCAATCTAAAATGATAAGAGGAGAACAGAATGTAATGAGGGAATCTAATCAAGGCAGAGGATATAAAAAAGTAAGTTTGAAAAGTCGGCTAGACATTCAGGATAAAATGGACGATAACTTCTGATTTAGTGAAACAAAGGAAGCTTGAAAACCATATTTATGGTACCAGAGACCTAAGAAGAGATTTTTGCCAGAGTCCAAAGATTTTACCTCTAGAACAACTGAGCTAGAGTTTTGTTTCATCAAACACTAGGAGACTCAGAAGGAGAGATCTATTATAGTTTTGGGGTAAAAAGATAAATATCAGTAAGAAAATATACTCCACTGTTTCAAAAGAAACTCATAGTTACACAGAATGCTAAAATTTACATACTTAGTAATTACCATCTGAAATTCCCTTTGCAGTAGTTATTTCTCAAATTCTCTTAATTGATTTTCAAATATGATTGAAAATCACATTCCAAGGAGAAGGAAATTATTTGAGATATTAAGGGCAGGATTTTGTATTTAGAATAAAACTCTTTAACAAGGAGGCCTCCCATTAATCCCTTGGAATGGAGCAGAAAGCTTGTCCACCAAAAATTCAGCTTCTCTAATAGGAGATATTGTTGCAAATTTTATCACATGAAAAACATAACAGAAGGTATATCAGAGGAAATTGTCATACAAAGCACATTTCTTTATATACCTCTATTCAGTAAAACTACCTGGTGGGCAGGAAATTACATCTCAGTATTGGAAAGATGATGGAGCCTCCACCTATCTATGATTGTGCAATAGCCTCAGAGGTCTTAAGCAGCCTTTGTCACAGTTGTTATGCTCATCTTCAAAACTCAAGCGTTTGCTGGGATGGTTGGAAGGTCAATTAGTCAAGTTTGGGCTTAGGAATCTTTGCCTAGCTGGAGCCTAACTCTAATGTCAACCTTCCCTAGCCATACTTTGTAGACATTCCCAGTTTAAGTACTTCCACTTCCAAAGTGGCATATATGGAAATGGAGGCTCTTTACTCCATGCATACTACCACACACCAATACTAGAAGTGCAATGCATCCCTGAGAACAACAGAAGTTTCACATTTGGACCCCTCCCAGACTCTGTCCTATACTTCTCTTGCTTTGCCTTGTTCTAACTTGTATACTTTCCTTGTAATAAATATAACTGTGAGTATAATAGGTTTTAGTGAGTTCTGTGAGTCTTCCTAACAAATTATCAAACCTGAGGGTGGTTTTGGGAAACATTCAAATTTGCAATAGGTGTCAGAAGTCTTGAGAACACTTGGCTGTCTGAAGGACTCTGTTCTTAACCTCACAGTTTTGCTAATTCTGTGTAAGAAGGGAGCAAGTACTAGAATTTTAATGGTGGTATTTCTTGTGTCTCATTGTAGTTTGAAGGGATGAAATTTTTGAATATAGACCCTTCTAATTATTGGTTTATAGCCAATTGTCAGGCCCTTTGTACAGTTATGTGAGCCCTTATAATTGTCCAAACCTTCTTCTGTAGTAAATGTAAACAAAATTTCACAAAGACATCTTGATCATACTTAAGGAAATGGTGAAGGAGTTAATCCCCACTAATTCTTTCCCTAATAGTCCAATGGGCAGTAACCAAAATGGCTGCCTCTTGGAACCTGATTGCTTTCTATTGTCATTTAAATAAGTTAGTATATTCCATGCATAAGTGAGTTTGGAAGATGTGCTTGAGATGTTTTATAGTTTCCCCCAAAAAATAGTGATGCTGTACATGTTATATCTCCTATTGTTTATCCTTTCACAAAGTGGTAGGTTAAATTTTGATATTTAATTCAAACCTGAAAGCAGTGCTAGTGACCATGAACATAACAACACAATAGAATATGCCCACAAATAAGCAAGAAATGGAAAGAAATCTAAATCCTCAACTCTAGACTGCTAGTAATGTAAAATTCCATTAAAATACTTAGTCTACACTATATGAACTAGACAATGACTATTCTTATAACAAAATCTCTTGTACAATACAAATTTAATAAACTTTTAAAGGCTTATATATTTCTCTAAACCGCAAGATAAAATGATCAAAGAAACAGAAGCAATAGAAAAGCCTGAGTAATTTCAGATAATTAGAAGAATAATAATATATGATAATAATTGAGAAAATGGCACTGGACAAAGGCTTGCTGCAGGTGAGGGAGTTAAGCATGTGCTTATGTAGAGGAAAGTTGTTTCAGACAGACAACTGTGCATGTTTGCACAGTAGTGAGAATGCCAGTGTGGCTGAAGCAGATGGAACAAGAGAGGAATTAGAAGATTACTAGGGGGACTAGAACTGAAAGAATAGGAAGTCCATTGGAAGTTTTAAGCAGAGAGGTGATATAATCCGGCTTACATTGAAATAAACTAAATCTAGGAGTGGGTTGAGAATAGGTATTGGGGACTGTCTTAGGCTGAGTTCTCTAGAGCAGCAAAATCAGTGAAGCATATAAATAAATTTAGGGATTTATACCAAGGAAATGGCTCACCCAGTTGTAGAGGCATAAAGCCCCAAGTCCATGGGTCAGGCTGCAGGCTTCTCCTGACTTATGTAGCTGCAAGAGCTGGTGAACCCAAGATAGGCCAGGTGGACACCAGGCTTCTGGCTCACAGGCTGTGGAGGCTGACAAATCCCAAGATTGGCAGGTAAGTGCTAGCTTAAGTCCCAAAAACTGGAGGTCAGATGAACAGTAGCCAGCTGCAAGATCAAGAGTGAGCAAAAGCAATGAGCCTTGCCAGAAAGTCCACCTGTATTGGATGCAAGCCACACTCCCAAGGAAACTATCTTTCAACTGATTGGCTGCTCATTACAGATCTCATCATGGAGATGATTGCATTACATCAGATCTCATTATGGAGGTGACTACATCATTACATAGCTACCAAACTACATCATAACTGCCAAACCACTAAGAATCATGGCCAAGCCAAGTTGACACACAACCTTAACCATCACAGGGGCCAAGATGGAAGAGGCAGGATCAGTTATCAAACTACTTAAATAATTCATGTGAGAATGACAGTGTTATCAACAACTGTGTTAGTGATGAATGCTGTAAGCAGTGGTCAGATGTTGGTTATATTTTGAATGTATACCCAATAAGACTATCTCAAAGATCTAATAAATGATATGAGAGAATGAGATGAATCTATTGTCTTAATTATCTGCTGTTGCTATAACAGAAATACCACAAGTAGATGACTTTAACAAACAGAAATTTATTCTCTCATATTCTAGTAGGCTAGAAGTCTGAATTCAGAGCACCAGCTCCAGGGGAAGGCTTTCTCTCTCTGTCAGTTCTGGAGGAAGGTCCATTGTCATCAATCTTCCCCTGGTCTAGGAGCTTCTCAGCAAAGAGACCCCCAAGTCCAAAGGACACATTCTGCTCCTGGCACTACTTTCTTCGTGGTATGAGGTCCTCCTGCCTCTCTTCTTGCATCTATCTTTTACATTTCAAAAGACATTGACTCAAGACACAACCTAATCTTGTAGATTAAGTCCTGCCTCATTAACATAACTGCCTCTAATCCTGCCTCCTTAACGTCATAAAGGTAAGATTTGCAACGCATAGGAAAATCACATCAGATAACAAAAAGGTGGACAATCACACGATACTGGGGATGGTGGCCTAACCAAGTTGACCCAAAATTTTGAGGGGACACAATTCAATCCATAACATCTATCACGATTCCATTTGCTCAGGACAATAAGAAGAAAGGAGTGACCATTAACTGAAACAAGGTAAGGAGTGGGCAGAAGAGATTTTAGGAATGCTATGGAGATCAAATTTTCAGGTTAGAACATATAAATTTTTAGATGTTTGCTAACATCCAAATAGGAAGGTTACGCAGGCTGATGGATATATGGGTCTGGAGTTCTGAGGTAAGACTGAGGAAAATATAAATGTGGAAGTCTTCAGTATACTGATAGTATTTAAAGACATGACGATGGATGAGATCACAAAAAAAGTGAATGCAGAGAGAGAAATGAAGAGATACAAGGACAAGGTGCTCTAGGACATGAAATATTTTATAGTTTGGGAAAAATAGAAGGTATAATAGCAAAGGAAAATAAGAAGGGAAACCAATCAGGTAAGAGGAAAACCAAGAGAATACAGAACTTTCGGAGCTAAGTGAAGAAAGTGTACTTAAGAATGAGGGAATAGTAGCTCTTTCAATTGCTGCTTACATGTAAAGTACCATGAGGACTGAAATTGTATATTTTCTATGTTTGACTTAATTATCCTCACCATTATATTTGGTAGGAATGAGAGAAGTAAATTAATACAAACTGGCCAGTTAATGGTTTATCAGACTCTTCCATTTTAGCAGAATGCTCTGATTTAAAAATGTTTTTATAACGTGTTGATTAGATCATTTAACATCTAAGAGGTCTAATGTATGGAAAGAAATGCAATCGTTTGCACTTTTTAATGTTCAATTTATTGATCTAATAAGACATTAAATAATATGTCTTTAAGTATTCAAACACTGACTTTAAAACAAGTAAAAATTTATTTCAGTTGTTAAATCATATTTCTCAAATAATTATGCTAAATCACATATGTGTCAGATTCTCTCATATCTTCCAAAATAATTTTTCTAAAAAGAGAAAACCTAAACAAATGATTGCAATAATTATAAACTACAATTACTTAAACTATATATAAATACCATGGGTTTAAATTTGTTTAAACCATATAAATATGATGGTTTTTAAATTTGTTTCTTCACTTTTTCTACAATTAATCTGTTTTCTTCTTTGTCTGCCTTTTTAAGGTTCATATTCTTACAAATACGAAAGAAAAAGGTAAACACATCAGTGGAAGACAGAATCATGACTTCCCAAATATGTACTCTATCTAATCCCCGTAACCTGTGAATATGTTAGGTTACATGGCAAAGTGGAATATAGTTGCAGATGAAATTAAGGTTGCTAATCAGCTGATCTTAAAATAGCAAGATTATGCTGGATAATCTGGGTGGCCCAATGTAACCACAGTGGTCTTTAAAAGTGGACGAGGAACTGACACCCTCACCTGTTTGGCGAGGGGTATTAACACTCCCACAGGACTGGACCAACATCAGGAGGCAGAAAGTACCCCCCTAGTCAACCTTCGACTACCTCACCAAACCAATGTATAGCGAGGCAGGCTCACCTTGCCTGCTGCTGCCTTGCCTACCCCAGACAAGATGGTGACAGCTATTGTGCTAACAGATGAACAAGCAGCAAAGCACAACCAGCATGCCTGCCCTGACATATCAAAACAAAACAAAAAAGCAGGACAAAACAAATGAACATACAATCAATCAATAAATAATATAAACACTTAATGTCTTGGAGACAGCAGACAATATCAAAACATAAAAAAGCAGGACAATATGGCTCCAGCAAGTGACCAAAATAAAGAAACAGATAACATTATGGTAGAAGAAAGGCAGTGAAACTACTTGATATGGATTCAAAAGACTAATATTTAGGGCTCACCAAGAGATTAGGAAAGAGATCAAGGAAAACACAGACAAAACCAATGCAAAAATAGACAAAATCAAAGAAAACACAAAACAATAGAAGAATTCAGGAAAATAATACAAAAAAAATCAAAATACATAAACCATTAGAAATCATATAAAGACAGCAACTAGAAATCCAAAAGATAAACAACAAAATTTCAAACATGGAAAACTGAATAAAAGGTTTTAGGAGGAAATTTGAAAAAATGGAAGCCAGACTTAGTGAGATAGAAGACAAATCCATGGATATGAATTTGATGGAGGAAAAATCAGAGAAAATAATGAAGAAAAATAAAGAAAATCTAAGAATTATGTGGGAAAAATTCAAGAGAAAAAATCGTGCATGATTGGAGTTCCAGAACAAGAGGAGAAAATGGAAAAAAAAAAGAGAAGATTGTTGATGATGTGCTGGCAGAAAATTCCCAAAATATCATGAAAGATGAAAAGCTGACCATTCAAGAAGCTCAACAAACCCCATATAGGATTAAAAAAAAAAAAAAAAAATACTCTTTGCCATCCAGTTGATTCCGACTCATAGCAACCCTGTAAGACAGAATAGAACTGCTCCATAGGGTTAACAAGAAGAGGCTGGTGGATTCGAACTGCTGACCTTTTGGTTAGCAGTCAAGCTCTTTACCCCTGCACCACCAGGGCTCCCCATATAAGAGTCACCCCAGAAGAAAGTCACCAAGACATATCATAATCACACTTGTCAAAACCAAAGACAAAGAAAGTATCCTGAAAGCAGCTTCAGAAAAACAATAGAGGATCTCAGATGGAAAGGGAGAAAAATGTAGTACAAAATTCAAATTCACAAAAAAGACCAGACTTACTGGTCTGACAGAGACTGGAAGAATCCTTGAGAATATGGCCCCTGGAGTCCCTGCTGACTCAGAACTGAAGCTACTCCTAAAGTCCACCTTTCAGCAAAAGATAAGATGGGCCTATAAAACAATAACACACGTGAGGAACACGCTTCTTAGTTCAATCAACATGTTATAGGAGAGCAAATGGTCAACTCCTGCCCAATGGCAAAGATGAGAAGATAGGAAGGGACAGGAAAAGTGGGCAAATGGACATGGGGAACCAAAGGTGGAAAGAGAAAGGTGGAGAGTACTGACACATTGTGGGGGTTGCAACCAATGTCACAAAACAATTTATGTATAAATTTTTGAATGAAAAACTAATTTGCACTGTAAACTTTCACATAAAGCACAACAAAATTAAAAAAAAAAAAAATTGGCTTATGAAGGCAGGCAGAGAAGGTCAGAGTGATGTGATGTGGAAGGGAGTTGACCTGCTATTGCTGACTTTGAAGATGGAGGAAGGAGGCCATGAGCCAAGGAATGTCAACAGCCTGGAAGAAGCAAGGAAACGGATTCTCCCCTAGAGCTCCAGAAAGGAATGTAGCCCTAGCGATACCTTGTTTTTAGCCCAGTAAGACCCTTGAGGAAGGAGCCTTGACAGCGCAGTGGTGAAATCACTCTGCTGATAACCAAAAGATTAGTGGTTTGAACTCATCAGCTGATTCGAGGGAGAAAGATATGGCAGTTTGCTTCCATAAAGATTACAGCCTTAGAAACTCTGTGGGGAAGTTATTTTCTTTTCTGTCTTAGGGGGTCACTATGAGTAGGCATCGACTTGATGACAATTTTTTTTTAAGACCCTTGATGATGTCTAACCTACAGAACTGTAAGATAATAAATTTGTGTTGTTTTAAGTCACTAACTTTATGATAATTTGCTACAGCAGGCAGAGAAAACTAATATAGTACACTAGTCAATAATGGCCAGTTGAGTTGTTCAGGACATGTGAGGTGGTTATGCCTTCAAAGGTTCAAACTTTTCTTTGTTGGACTTTTCCTGCCCCATTAGCAGATTTCAGAATTATAAGAGGCTCTTACTAAAAGGATAAAGCCAAAAAGGGACAAAGAAAGAGGGTGGTGATTTTTAAGAGACGTGTAAAGTCAATCATTGATGTCTGAGATTGTGTGTATTACTACATTATTATTGCTCCCCCACATACACAGTATAAATTTAGCAAAGTTGCAAGGTTGAGTGCCTGCATATCCTCTGCAATGGGTAATACTGCAGCGGTTGTTCTTCTATAAGAAGCCTAATGATTTAGTGCCTTAACAGAGCTTGTGAGTTGAACTTGCATTGGCTATCTAGGGGAGGTGGAAATACCTGGTGAAAAAGAGAATCAGAGGTCATCAGCAAGGGCCACTGAGGTTAACATACCCTTTCACATTTCACTCCATGCTCACAAAGTCCATATTTTCTTTCATTTAAATGTAAAACTAATAGAAAATTCAGATGGTTAGGTGACATGAAATCAAAAGACTCACTAAAATAAAGTGATTCAATATTTAATAGATTGTGATTTCAGCACAATCTGAAATACCGTTGGTTACATTTCCTGTCAGTGTGAAACCCAATAGGTAATTTCTCAGCATGAAATGCTAAAGGCCAAGATCTAAAAAAAAAGCAAACCTTATACAGAATCTAATTTTTTTTATGACACATCCTTGAAGAGAATCAACAATAGATTTAGAAGAACATATATTTCATGTATCTAATTTGTAATTTCCGATCACTTCCCTCTCCTCCCTCATAACTTTAAAGTTAAGGAAACCCCTTAATACATCATGCAATCAAATATAATAAACACAAAATGATTAAATTTCAACATAAGCCAAAAACATCATAATATAAAATTTAACCCTCAAAGTCCCACTAAAGAAGATATATTCCAAAATAAGATATAAATGATTTAGGATATTTCTTTTTTAATTATATACTCCAAAAGCAAATAATTGAGATTTAACCATGTTGTTGTGTGCCATCAAATTGATTCTGGCTCATAGCAACCCTATAGGACAGAGTAGAATGCTGTATCTTTACAGGAACAGATTGCCTGGTCTTTTCTCCCACAGAGTGACCGGTGGGTTCAAATCACTGATCTTTGAGTTAGTAGCCAAGCACTTGATGATCGTGCCACCAGGGCTCCATAATATGTCTTACTTGGTCTCACTATGAATGCCCTTTTTTCTTGTTTAACCACACATTCAGAAAATGTATAGTTTGACTATACTTAAAGATTAATATTTCAGTTTAATTGCATAGTACAAATTCATAACTGTTTAGCAATTGATTAATTAATAAAATGGGAACAATTCTTAAATTACAATATAATCCTATTTAAATTTTTCCAAGAGCATTTTATGTGTAATAACTGCAAATATACATGTTCTATGCTTAAAGATGTCTTATTGCAAATAAACAAATATGCTTCTTTGTATTTTTTTCAGTTAAGAAAATTTCAGAAAGACATCCTGTGAGATTGAATTATTCCAAATTTTCTTGGAATAAACAACCTGCAAAAGCTTCTGTAAATGTGTAGTCACAAGAGAGCCATCTGGCTCCATGTAATTATACCCATCTTTCATCCAGTTCTGAATACTAAATGCAAAATTGGGTCCAGGAATATCACACGGATTTGTGATATACCCTTGGGGACTGTCAATCTATAAACCAATTAAAGGATTGTATTCATATGGGTGTGTTCCTGTCTTCATTTATATTACACATCCAGCTAGAGTACAGGTTTAGAGATTGCTGAATGAGTTACTGCTAGCATGAATTATTTCTAGAGTATTTCACAGCAACATGAAACAGACATTAAGACACAGTAGGAGTGTAGGTCAAAAAAGCAGAATCTGCCTCACTGTTTTTCACATAGAATCTTTCAAGCAAGTTGAAAGATACCTTATACATATAGAAAAATAATTGTAGACATTTATTGTACACAATCACTAACTTTTGCAAGTTCATTCTTAAGAGATTGTGTTTACTGTTGGCATATTATGGCCAAATAAGCATTTATTAGTTTATATTTTGTCTAGATTACTTTTATTTAGAATAGTACATTTTTGAGATAGGAATAGAAACTACTAATGAAGTTTTAACCCCAATACAGTAGCATTATGATCATAAATATTTAATTATAGATAGCACATTCAATCCGTACGTGAAAGCAGTCAGTTGTTCTATTTCATACCTCTGCTACATACATGACCACTCCTTTGTTTACACAGGTTCTGTTTTCTATCAGTATCTAGTTTGATATCCTGTTCATGTGTTATTAATTGTACACTCAGATCCTATTACAGCATTTTGGGTACCTTAAGAACAAACTTTCACTAACAACTCCTACCTGATGGCAAATATAAGATCATCTTTCATAATTTTTGTTTCATATAATAAAAATTTGGTTAGCACATTTGCACTACTAACTTGGCCAAAGAAAATTATTTTCAGAATATATCATCCTTATTTATTTTCTTAGCAGTTGTCACAGTTGAATATTTAATATTGACTAATTTACTGTAAATCTAACCTTAGTAAATAATTTGAAATGTATATAAAGATATATGAATAAACATATTCACATATGATATTGCCCTTTCATATAGGTAAATATTATGTAGATAAATTAAAACCAACTTAAATGCTTAATAATGTCTGATGCATTGAACAGATAATGAAGATCTATTAAAATCATGATATTATATTATTATTATTAACATTGCAAAATAATATCAAGTAAAAAACACATAATAAAAAGTATGCATGGAATGTTCTAATTTCTACTACATGTATTAATATATACAGATACAGGCATAATTTTGTATTCATGAACGTATGTACAGATATATATAGGTGCAGGATACATTATGTGAAAAATGGGAACCAGTGTAGAAGTGTTGCAAACACCAAGTAAGAAAAAATAAAATGCATACATCAAAGGCTTTATTTAATATTTTAATATGAATTAACTATTGCCCCAAAGAGATCAGTATGAATAGTTTCCCAAACAAATCTTAATAGTGACTCATTTTTCTGCAAATCAGAACTGGCATTTTGTTATTATACCAAAGTAGTACAGAGTGAGGAGCAGGCATAGATGAAGAGGGAAAGATGAGGATAAAGAGAAGGGAAAATGAGAGAGAGGGTGAAGTAGGAGCAGAAACAGGGAGGCAGAGAGAAAAAGGAATTAAAAATCACCAGTGAGAAAGACCGTGTGTGATCTACTCCCTCCTCCTAAAAAACATCACGAGAAAGGTAATTAATTTAGTTTTGCTGTGGGTTCTTGGCTGGTGGCTTTTCTCCAGCCTGATATTAACCTAAAGTAACTGTAGGAGGCAGCAAAGCCCTTGCTGAGTTGTGGAGAAGTGAGAAATAAAGTCCATTTGGTTATACTTCTGAGGTTTTCCAGTGTAGAATATGCATTCCCTTCCAACTTTATTCCGCTCATAATGAAAAGTGAAGATCACTAGCCTTAAAAGAAAATAAATGATATTTGTCTATAGAAGATCAGGGTCTTTGGAAAGGAGGAAAAGTGGAGGTCGAGAAGGAGATTGCTAGAGCGCAAGGTGTCAGCTGCTAATGGGGTGATGACTGTGGGTTGTTAATGGTAAACAAAGGCAAGTACAAGGGTGGCCAGAAAGAGGAAATGTGGTGGAATGTTCAATGTATGCTTTGGGGAATTTCACTGGTGAAATACTCATGCTAAGTATCTGAGCATTTTTGCTCAAGGTTGAAAAATATAATGTGCAATACTGACGTCAAAACTTCTGAAATCAGAATACTATTAGTCAGTTAGAAATACCACTATGTGACCCACATCTTTCCACTATATTAAATTTAAAGTTTTATTATAATTAAGCATGCGACTCTGTATTCCTGTCTAATACAGATTAAATAAATATCTTCAATATGGCAATGGAAAACTAGGTTATTATAACCTACTCACTGACAGAAAACAATTATTAGAAAAAAATGCTATTAAATCATTCATTCAACAAATATTGATTGAGCACTTACTTTAGAAGCATTGATATAGATAAATGGATTACAAATTAAAGATTCCTGTCCTTGTGGTCTTTACATTCTAACAGGCAAAAACAGACAATACTGAACAAACATAGTAAAATAAGTACATTTTTTAGCATGTTAGAAAGGTGGAAAATGTCATGGACAAAAGTAAAAGTTGAGCAGCACAGAAAAACCTAGACTGCCAGAAGTATAATATGGACTGTCATTTTAAATAAATTGGCCAGGGTATTCTTCTTTGTGTTAGGAAATATAAGGTGCAGCAATCAGTCTTTTAATTTGGAGGGGCTATCCACCAATGCCCCTGACCACTGAGCTCCTAAAAACCACAGTTATGGCAGGTTCCTGAATCCTCATGGAGTTATTCTCTCATCTCTGGGGTTCTTGTATTTCACCAAGGACTCCAGTGTACTAGCCACTTCTTGCTTGTCCTGTCCAATCAGCATGATGTTGCTGATGTAATGTTCTATGTGATGTTCAGCTGATCCACATGTCTTCAGACTCTTATGACGGAGCAGGAGATACGACTTACCTCCAAGGACAAACAATATCAATGAGTATCCTTAACCAGTATAAATACAAACTGTTTTGATACTCTTTTCTAATGGGAATGAAAAAGAACAAATTTCTCAAATAAATGGCCACATACCATGTGCATAAAGCAGTGTTAATACATGCTCTAGCACAATAGCAAGTCCAACATAGCATCTGTGATCGGGCTACTACTTGGTTGAATCTGGGAGAGTTTTCAGTCATTATCCAGGATCTATCCAGTTTCTGCAGGGACCAGACAGATTAATTCAAGAAGACACAAGTGGGTCCTCCATCTCTACATCCTTTAACTTATTAATCATGTCATCTACCTCCAGGAAGCAATGCTACTTTAGATTTACCATTTTGGCTAGCGGGGATGGGGGTGTAAGCAGTTTCAGAAGTTGTGCCAGATTCAATGGGAAAGAACATAGATGTTACCTCTGAGTGGGAGGGATATACATCACAATGTGACAAGATCAAAGATCATGTGGCATGGGAGACCTTGTACTGGCAATCATGAAATTCATAATCTACCAGAGTAAATAGAAAAAAAAAAAAAAATTGGAGACACCAGGCCGGCGCTATGTAAGGATTTTGCTTTATTTTTCTATGAATAGTATATGTAATTTATCTTTTTTTAGGCAAGAAGTTGACATGCAGCGTAGAGATTGGCTTTAAAGAGACAGAGTATTTAGGGTTATTATTCCAAAGGGTACTACGAGAAATCATCTTGGTAAGAGCTAATGGTAGCTTTAGGGTAGGGTAGTGATAGTAGAGTTGAAACTAATTGGATTTGGGAGACATTTAGGAGATAAAATTGAATTTAGGAATAGACTGGATAGAGTAGGTATGAGGAGAGTAGATATCAATGGTAACGCCTAGGTTTCTGGCAGTGCAATAAGATGATTAATGCTACTATTCAGATGAGGAACATATTTAGGTGAGAGAAAACAAAAGTTTTACCTTGTAAATTTCAAATTTGAGGTGACTTGTGATAATCCAACGGAGGATTGCATAGTCAAGTCTGTATCTGAGGACAGGGGCTAAGATTGGAGATTTAAATAGGTTAGGCAGCTGGGGGTATTTGAAGCTGTGGTAACATGATATTACCTAGAGAAAGAGCGTAGAATGTGAACAGGAGGTCTTCCAGAGAAGTATCAAATTAATACAGTAAAACCTGTGAAAGCCGGAACCAGTGTAAGGTGGAAGGAAACCTGTCAGAGACAGAAAACTCAAATATGTTCCACTAATAGAGAGCGATAGAAAGAGGTAAGCTACACCTTGTCAAAGGTGGAAAACTTGCCTGCCAGGAAAAACTAGGCACTCCCTCAAGTTCCAGCAACCTCAGGTTTCACTATAATTTAATATTAATTATCTGACAGAGGAGAATAAACCTGCTAGGAGACTGATAATGAGTGCAAACAGGTAGGCAGAGAGATTTTTGTTTTTCACAGAACACACTTGACTCATATCAGTTTTAATATTATACTAACTATAATTAAGGAGCCCTCGTGGCACAGCAGTTAAGCTCTCGGCTACTAACTGAAAGGTCAGCTGTTCCAACTCCCTAGCAGCTCCACAGGAGAAAGATGTGGCAGTCTGCTTCTGTAAAGATTACAGCCTTAGAAGCCCTATGGGACAGTTCTAGTCTGTCCTATAGGGTCAAAATGAGTAGGAATTGACTCAATGGCAATGGGTTTGGGTTTTTATAGTATAATTATTGAAATGAACCAATTAAGATTAATGGTTAAGAAAAATTAATATATTTATAATTTAAAGATTCTGAAATTAGTAAACAAATACTCATGGACATTACTTTAGGAATGAAATAAAAGAACATCAGTGTTGGACTAGTTACGTTCTGCCTTAGTCATCTAGTGCTGCTGTAACAGAAATACCACAAGTGGATGGCTTTAACAAATGGAAGTTTATTCTTTCACAGTCTAGTAGGCTAGAAGTCCAAACTCAAGGTGTCAGCTTCAGGGACAGGTTTTCTGTCTCTGTCGACTCTGAAGGAAGGTCCTTCTCATCAATCTTCCCAGGAACTAGGAGCTTCTCCACGTAGCAACCACGTGTCCAAAGGACGCACTCTGCTCTAGGCGCTGCTTTCTTGGTGATATGAAGTCCTTATGTTGCTCTGCTCACTTCTCTCTTTTATATCTCAAGAGACTGACTTAAGGCAAAATCTAATCTGGTAGATCTCATCGATATAACTGTCACTAATCTATCTCAATAACAGCATAGTGATAGGGTTTACAACACATAGGAAAATCACATCAGATGACAAAATGGTGGACAATCACACAATACTAGAAATTATGTCCCAGTCATATTGATACACACATTTTTCGAGGACAGAATTCAATCCGTGACAGGGTCTCTAAAGTATTATTGAAAAAAATAATGCTAGACATCCTTCCAAATTTTTAAATACTGAAACATACTTTAAACAAAAGTTAATTAGCAGCTAGGGAAATCTAAACTGTCCTCTGTATTTGAAGTATGAAAACCTCTAAATGAGATACTGGAGAACTTGTAAAAACATATAGATAGATAGATAGATATCCCATTTCCAGTAACCGGTTGCCATGGAGCAACCCCATGTATGTCAGAGTAGGATTGTGGTCTTTAGGGCTTTCAGTGGCTTATTTTTCAATGGTAGCTCACCAAACCTTTCTTCAAGGTGCCTCTGGATGGACTTGAACCTCCAACCTTTCCATTTTGCAGCTGAGCACATTAAATATTTTCATCACCTATGGATTATACCTACTGCTCTCTAATCAATTTCGACTCATAGAGACCCTATAGGGTAGAATTGTCCCATAGGGTTTCCAAGACTATAATCTTTATGGAAGCAGATTACCACATCTTTCTTCCGTGGGTTGGAACAGCCCACCTTTTGGTTAGCAGCTGAGCATTTAACCAGGGCTCCTTCCAGGGATTATAGAAGAAGTTTATTTCTGTTAGTGCTATTTGGATATCTTTAGAAAACTGGTAGTAAAGCACATTTTTAAAATTTTAAGTAGAAATTTTTTTCCCAAAAGCTAAGATTTTGATGGATCATCTAAAGGAATATGCTAAAGTATCATAAACAATGATTTTTTGAGGGTCTTTTCCCAAAATTTAACTTAAGTAATAATTTTTCTGAAAATCGAAGTAATTTCTTATTGATTGGTACAAAATTGTGTTCATTTAAAAATACATATGTGTATATAACAAGAAATTATTGATATTAGTATAGGTTTGCTCAGTTTCCTAAATTGTAGTTTTAGGCTTATACCTTTCAGTCATTGTGTCATCTGTTTAAACTACTCATATCTCTATTTAATCAGGTGATCCAGTTCAATTGAAGAAGAAATGCGATTTTTATATTATTATGACTAGTCCCATAATCCTATGGAAGGCTTCAATAAATAATATTTACCGTAAAGCAAAATGGATGGCTTTTCTTTACAACTTTTTTTTTAAAAAGTTAGACTAGTTGAATGAATATTTGGGAAAAGTAGACAGGTGAAGGAGCTATGTATGAGAGACGATAGAAGGATCTAAAGAAATGGATTCGTATTTGGTTTCATTTAATGCAAAGAGATTTTAGGTGATTATAACAAAAAAATGAAATTTCTGAGGTTCTAATTATAGCTGACTGTTTTAGGCTTTCAAGAAACAATAGTGCTTATTAACTCTGTTGCTCATTATTGGTGGTGTGCAAAGAAAACAGAACCTAGGGCCAGGTGACTTGGATTCTGTGTCTGGCTTCTGGGTCTTCTGAAGATCAGGTCCGAACAGTCAACCACTTAAAGAGAATTCGACAGTCATCGGGGTGTCAAATCTGTGTCCAGCTTAATTTCCTCCAATTAGTCTCTCAAATTTTAAACTATATTAATAATGAAATTTAGACTGTTTAAACATTTGTAATGTATTCCATGATTTCAAACTCATCTGATAAATTGTGAGCTCCATGAGGGTAGGGACTTTCTTTATCCTGGTTAGCATGCTTTAACCAGCACCTAACAAACTTGGGACATAAATGACAGCGCATAGTTATTGAACGATAGGTTTGATGAGTACTTATGGCCTATCCTATTTCTCACATCAGAGGTTTCCAAAAATGTTGCAATTCTATTTTTGTACCCTCTTCCTTACCTCTGAACTCTTCCTTCCTTTCTTCTGTGCTGATTATGTGTTTTCATCTAAGCTCTGAATATCTTTCCTGATTCTCCTAGCCTCGGCTGTGTGATTTTTTATTGCAAGTGGCAGAGAACTAGATTAAACTGGGTTAGGCCAAAAATTTTTTTTTCCTACTAATATAACCAAAAACTTCAGGACTAGGTCTACCTTAAAAACACATCTGGATCCAGTCCTTCAGTAATGTTACCAGGACCCAGCCTGTCTGTCCTGCTATTCTCATGTCTCTGTCTTCGTATATTCTGTTTGTTCTCCTCAGCAGTTATATCACTATTAAGCAGTTCCAGCTTAGTATCCTCACTTTTTCTGTTGTTGTTGTTCTAAAAGAAGAAATGATCTTTCCTTTCTGCTTGATTTTAACACTATCCAAAGATTTTGTCTTGTTGACTTGACTTAATTTATACACTGTCACCAGAAGGATGGAATGCTCTAACTAGCATAATTTACTTGTTCATTCCTAAAGTTGGAAGATAGGTGTGCTTGCCTTCAAGCCCTGTAGACTGAAAGTGATAAGGAGTAGTTCCCCTAAACAAAGTAAGATATTGTTTAAAAAAAGAACAGAAATTGACACTTAGCTAGCAAAAACAAACAAACAAATTATTTCCAGTACAGTACAGAGAGTTAATTTCTTATTGTGTGCCTGCACAATAATCTCTACATCTGCCATCACATTATATTATACTTGCCTTACTAAGTAAGAGCAAAACGACCCAAATCAAACTTCTTCATTATTGTTTCCCAAACCTACAGAAAAGTGGTTGGAGTATAGTGTCTGTGAAATAAAGTTAAGGACTTGCTGAATGAAAATATGATTGACTGGCAAATCACTATACCTCTTTTCCAGTCCCACTTTCCTGTTAAATTTTAATACAATAGTGTTATATTCATGAGGTCCCTGGTTGGTGCAAATGGTTAATGTGCTCAACTGCTAACCAAATGTTTGGAGATTTAAGTCCACCCAGAGGTACTCAGAAGAAAGGGTTGACAATCTACGTTAGGAATAACAGATACTGAAAACCCTATGGAGCACAGTTCTACTCTGACCAACATTAATTAGAATAATTTTGCTAATAGTCTTAATCAGTAAAGTTACTATGATCAATATACTTGTCTTAGTCATCTAGTGCTGCTGTTAACAGATACCACAGGTGGATGGCTTTGACAAAGAGAAGTTTATTCTCTCACAGTCCAGTAGGCTATAAATTCAAATTCAGGGCATCAGCTCCAGGAGAAGGCTTTCTCTCTCTGTCGGCTCTGGAGGAAGGTCCTTGTGATGCATCAGTCTTCCCTTGGTCTGGGAGCACCTCAGGGCAGGAACCTCAGGTCCAAGGTACGCGCTCTGCTCCTGGCACTGCCTTCTAGGTGGTATGAGGTTCCCATGTGTCTCTGCTTGATTCCCTCTTGTATATCTCAAAAGAGATTGGATTAAGACACTATCCAATTTTGTATACCTCATCATTATAACTGCTGCTAATCCATCTTATTAGATCATAGTGATTGAATTTATAACACATAAGGAAATCACATCAGATTACAAAATGGTACACAATTTATACAGTACTGGGAATCATGACCTAGCCAATTTGACAGATATTTTTTGGGGACACAACTCAATCCATGACACTACTAATAAGAGGTAACTAATATATTTGGTGTAAGACCTACATAAATGAGATAATACCTCTAATATGCTTAGACCGTCCCTGACCCTTAGTAAGCAGTCAATAAGTGTTAGGATTTACCATTAGCTATTATAAACAAATGAAGTAGTGTTGGAAGACCTCTGAAACACTACAATTTCACTAAGATCTAAAATGCTATGAGTCCCTGTTAATAGTTTGATACTTGCTCAATGCTTCTAAGTTAAATGGCTGGAGTTTCCTTTCTGCTTTTAATGAAATTAGTTTCCAATGTTGTCTTCATAGCATTTCTCCAGAGAAAATAGCATGAAGTTTTGCTCTAAATCCATGCAAGATAAATAATCTAGAGTCATTAGAATATGGTATTATGCACAAACAACTAGACAGGAATTCTAACACAAATGATTAGTCAACTGTGAATTCAGCATCCCGCAGATGGACAGCTCCAATGTACCACATAAATTATGTGAGTTACAGCTGCAGGTCTGGAAAAAATAAAATGCTCTTGATGAACAGCTGTAGTTTTCTTAGGAGTCTAGGCAAGGAACACCAGTTATATCTTTTATTGCTATAGCACATGGAATAGGAAGGACTGATTACTTTGAAGAAAGGCTGTATTAAAAAGCATTTATAAGTCTGCTCTGTTAACTTTATGTTTAAGTGTCTTCCAATATTTACATTTTGAGCACATGCACCATGTTATCTGATGTGTATTTTATGTGTCTGTAACTCAAAATGAACAATGGTAAAATTGTTCAAGCTATTAGCTAATGATAGAAGAATGCTTTATGTGGGTCTATAAAAAGACAGATTAAAATGCTGAGATACTGGAATTTAAAATGGTCAATTGCTTATACTTAGTAGCTGAATAAAACCAGTTTGCATGTTTATTTTCGATTACTGATTTTTTTTGATAGACTATTTCGAGGTCCATTTTTTCACCTACTCCACCTCAGTTAAGAAGGCCTCAAAGTTCTTTTAGTACTTCTGAGTACTGAATTAAGTGAGAACTAAAGAATAAGCAAATGCATATTAGAATTCTGTTTAAAATTTGTACTACTAGGCTTAACATATGTTTTATGCTAATATTAAAATACCTACCTTGTGAAGAGAAGAATAGTTTTATTGAAAACAACTTTACATGAAACTTATTTGGTTTATTTTTATAAGCGGTTCTAAGTTACTTTGCGGTTTCTAAAAGAAATTATTTTATTTATTCTGGCTGGTTATTTTATTTATTTTTCCATAGATCCATGTGCATATACAAGTCTTCTAATAACTACATTCTTATCTGTAAAATGTATTTAGGTTTGCAGTGTTTGATGCAGACCATTCTTTCTTAATTGAAATAAGTTTGAAGCCTCTCATGAGATAAGAAATAACACCTGGGTATTTATTTTACGAAGATGGAAACCATTTATGCTATTAATTAGATGGAGAGAATATAATAAATGTATTTCTCCCAGAATATTGTTTAGTAAAACCTCATTAATTTGGAGTGTGACAAATCCTATACATGATATAAAATTGCTTTGCAAAATTATGAGTAGCAATCAAAAGTAAAACAGTATAATTTACATGTATTTAAATTTTTTCATGAGTCATTTTAATACTTTGTCCTCCCTTTAATTATTTGTGAAGCTAAAATTCAAATATAGATTTTGCTAAGCATACATGCTGAATATATTCATATATATTACCTGAATATCAAATGTATAGTGATATATAGGTATCAAACTCTAATACATATGTACACACGTATATATATACACACACACGCACACACACACATGCACATATATAGTTTCCAACAATCTTACATGTTGGACATACACAAATGAGAAAAGAAATGCTATAACCCCTCAAGGAATGTATTATGAAAGTAAACCAATTAATAAAATATGGCACAGAAAGAAAAACTATTATACTAAGTGTATAGCTAAAATATAGGGGCACAGAAACAGGAGTAATCACCCTTGTCTGGGAAGGCTCATATGAACGCTTGATCTGTGACAGGTGAGAAGAGCAGGATTGCATTAGTTTGACAGGAAAAAAAAAGACATGCAATCACACAATTGCATCATGGGTTCATCATTCATCAATGACATGACGAAGATTGATAAATGGATTTAAAAGCATAACTTGAGGCTTGAAACTATGCTGCTAATGATTTTACCAATGAATTATTGGGACGCCATCACATGATTTAACAAAGTGAATGAGCACTTATTCATAAGAATTCTTCAGTTGCCTAGTATATGACAGGAACTTTGTTATTAGCCACAATGTGTATACATATATATATATATATATATATATATATATATATACACTATCAATATTTAGGCCTTTCTCTATGTCAAGCTTTTGAAACAAATACATGACAGAAGTACTATTCCCGTCTTTAATTTTTACAGATGAGCATACATTCTCATTTGGAAAACTTACTTAAGCCATGGTATTTTCAATTGCCTCATATGCATGTGAAAACCAGACAATGAATAAGGATGACTGAAGAAGAATTGATGCCTTCGAATCATGGTGTTGATGAAGAATACTTAATATACTAAGGACTGCCAGAAGAGTGAACAAATCTATCTTGAAAGAAGTACAGTCAGTACGCTCCTTAGAAGCAAGGATGGTGAGACTTCGTCTCACATACTTTGGACATGTTATCAGGAGGGACAAGTCCCTGGAGAAGGACATCATGCTTGGCAAAGTAGAAGGTCAGTGAATAAAAGGGAGACCCTCAGTGGGATGGACTGACACAGAGGCTGCAACAGTGGGCTCTAACATAGCAACAATTGTGAGGATGACGCAGGATTGGGCAGTTTTTCATTCCATTGTACATAGGGTCTCTATGAGTAAGAATTGCCTGGATGGCACCTAACAACTGTGCAGTAGTCTTGGGGAGTCCTCCAGTCTCAACTTGTCTAGTAAGTCTGTTTGGTTTTTTTGGGTTTTTTTTTTTTTTTTTAAGAGTTTGATTTTCCGTTCCATATTTTTTTCCCATTCTATCAACGTCCATCTAATGTGGCCCTTATCAGAACAGTCAGTAGTGGTAGCTGGGCACCATCTAGCTCTTCTGGTTTCAGGGCAGATGAGACTGTGGTTCTTGTAAACTATTAGTCCTGTAGACTAGTTTCTTTTTTCACCCCCTGCAATCTTTTCAAGGACGTTTAAAACATATAAACCAAAAATATTTTCTTTCTCCTTTGCTTTATACCCAAACTTAGCATATTATCTATCTATCAATTATCTATCTAACTATCCATCATCAATCTGTCTATATGTATATATAATATACCATAAATATGAACACAGAGATCCACAGCAATACCATATACAGTAAATTGAAAAAATATGATTGAAAAATATTACACAAGTACTGAGTTCTAACCATTCTCCCCAACTCCAGATTATTTTATAGGAACGCAAAAACCATATGTCCTCACAAAATTCAAGTCTTACAATAGTAAATGTCTGTCTTGAAATACATAAAGTACATTCATGTCTTTCTTTCTTCCTTTAAGGAGATTTGGTTTCTGGAGATAAAAATAGAAAATTTTCCATTTAAAGCATTGATGTGATTTCTGCCCACTGTTCTAGTTTAGTCCACCATTCTCTCCTCCGGCTCACAAGCTGCATTCATTAAAATTATTTTTAGTTTTTCAAGAACCATGACAATTTGAACTCCTTTATCTCCCTCTCTCTCCCTTTTTTTTCTACCTCAGCCTAGCATTTCCTTTCTATTCCTGACTACCTGGACACTTCTTTCTCTGTGAACCATCCTCATATCTCATGCATAGAATATACTAATCCTGTGTCTTAAGTTTCCTGGGACTGCTGCCACAAAATACCACAAAGTGGGTGGTTTCAAAGAACAGAATGTATTTTCTGGAGCTCTGGAGGCTAGAAGTGCAAATTCAGGGCATTGGCAAGCCCATGCTGGCTTTCTGTCAGCTTAGGGGTAGATTATCCCTTGTCTCCTTCAGTTTCTGGTAGCCCCAGGAGTTTCTTAATATTCCTTGGCTTGTAGATGAATCCTGACATACTATCTTCATTCTATGTTTGATTCTGATTCTGCATTGTCCTCTTCTTTTATAAAAACTAGTCATATAGGATTAGGACCTACTCTGGTATGACCTCATTAACCTAATGGATAATATCTGCAAAGAAAATTCTATTACACCAAGTAAGGTCACACTCACAGGTACATGAGTTAGAATTTCAACATATCTTTCTGGGGAACACAATTTAGTTTGTAATATCCTCCCTCATTTGTACCAGCATTGAATCCTTTGTATTGCTTTATTATTTCATTCACAATATTTGCTTTTTTAAATCCTTCATTTACATGTATATTTACATGTACATTTTCCAGCTAGACTATACGAATTCTTTGAAGCCAAGGTGTAGGTAGGTCTTATTCATTTTTATAGTCTCAGGAGAGAATATCATGCCAGAAACTTACTAGTTGCTCCATATATTTCCAAAATGATTAAATCAGCACTAGGTACAGTCATGCAAGTGGCTGTTGAAAACCTGTACTTAAAGGGTATTAAGATGCTGTGGAGAAGAGAGTTTCTGCCCCACTTAGGAGATACTACTGGCCATGTCTGGGTCTCAACTGCAGGGGATTTGTTCTGTAACTCTCACTCCAATAATAGAAGACAGCCATGTCTTTACTAGTCTTATAATTGATCCAAGAATTAAAACTTTGGTGACGAACAGTTATACAATATAGATATACAACAAGAATATGTCAATGATTGTAGTCTGATCCCATTTGAGCTCACAAATGCTGCATTTGACTGCCAACATAACTTCCTTGCAGTAATGGAACAATAGCAAGAAATGGAAATTGAACTTAAATTGCATATGCAATCAGGGACGCATAATAAGAAAATACAAGTGTTCTATCCTTTTCAATGCAAAGCTTAATATGCTACGTGAAGTTGATAACATTACTCTCTATTTCTGTAATACGGAAAATCTTAAAAAACCCACCTTGGCTCCAGCTAGTAAAGATTACTATTTCAAAGTGTGCATATTCACTGATGATTCTTACATATAAAAACTCTGTTGGTGGGAACTGTGATATTGTGGGCAGTGACCACAAATGCCCAACAGCTAACTGCTGTTTTTGGAAGATGGTTCCTGTTAGTTTCCAAAAAAATATCACACGCATTCAGACACATGGGAGTTTAAGTTTACTTTCTATCAATGAGCTGAGGAAATAAGTAACATTTGCTTTGGGAGATTGATGTGTCTAAGTATCTTCCTGGTGCTACTGAAAATGGAATACTTTGCTGTTGAAATCTGCTCAATTGTGCATTGGGTTGAACTGCAGAATAAAATATTAGAGCTGTGGAACTTGATCCTAATTTGGAGACTATTGCTACAATCTCTTGCTCTTCAAAAGATTAAAATTTGTTTGCATTTAAACTCAGAATCCCTGGTAGGGTAGTGATTAAGCGCTCGGTTGCTAACCAAAAAGGTTGGCAGTTCGAACCTACCAGCCGCTCCACAGAAGAAAGATACAGCAATCTGCTTCTATAAATATTTACAGCCTTGGAAACTGTATGAGGTAGTTCTATTCTGTCCTATAGGATAACTATGATTCAGAATCAACTAGACTGCAACGGTTTAAGCTAAGTCAATTTTATATTCAAATAGTATTTCCAGAGAGAAAACACTGGGGAGTGTTTGTTCTTGAGATATATCTGAATCATTCACCTCAGAAGCTTACCATGGGCAGAACACATCACAATTTTACTTATAAAAATCACAAAATTTATTAACATTTAGTCCAAAGTCTCTAGAAGAAAAATCCACCAAAAAAACCAAATGGCTGATAGCAGAAAAAAGTGGTCCAATGATCCCGTTTTTATTTCATGAATGAAAGCTGAGGCAATAGTAGCACTAAAAATTGAATAAAGCTTTGGGCGATAACTGTTACTCTTACCCTTACCAGAAAATATACCTGCAATTACTGAGCTTGTTCCTACTGTAGCCCATACACTGCCATCTGTTTTACTATGCTCCATATTTGCAAATTCATGGCTGCTGTCCAAAAAAACATGGTTCAAATAAAGAAAACTATTTAATTTGATACAATATGTTATTAATTGAATTGTGTTGCCAAAAAGTATGTGTTGAAATCCTAACCCCTGTATCTTTAAATATGACTCTGTTTAAAAATAAATGTTTTTTCTGTTGTGTTAATCCCTAGAGCCATGCTGAATTCAGATTTCTAGCCTCTTGAATTGTGATAAAATAAACTTCTGTTCTTCAAAGCCACCCACTTATGGTATCTTTTATAATGCCAGCACTAAGGTGACTAAGACAAAACATAATACAGATTTCGGAGAAGACATTGAACATCAGCTGTCTAAAACTGAAGAAGAAGAATCAAGAAATTTAAGGAAAATAGAGTACAGCTGGAAAACTTCTCTTTAAGCTTTGGTAATGATGGTGGGTTTATACCCCAAAACATTAATTTTTATATTATTTCTGTCTAACATGAAAAATGAAAAAGTGAAGTTAGGAACTAGAAGTTAGGAAAGTAGAATTATAAAAGGGAAAAATTGAACTTGAGATACAATCATATGTAAAAACAAGTAAAATTAATTGAATGAAGATTATTATGGAATTTAATTTGAATTCAAAAATCAAAGAAAATTTTTGAAAAATGTCATATTGACAGTAAAAGTCATGGTATGTCAAAATATTTAAATATTAACCCCATTTTAAATTAGTGAATCCTGAGTTGGAGGTTATAGAAAAAGATGCTAAATTCTTTGTCCATGTTAGGGAAAGTCAAATGACATAATTTTTCCATCCTTCAAGAATTAAAAAGAATATAATACAAAACAAATATGATTACTTACAGATAATCACCCCTTTTACAATCACTAGCACATACAAGATAAAATTCAACTTGGTTCATATGAAATACAAAAATGAAAATTACCAGAATGCATAAAGTACAAAAAAGAGCATAATATTTCCAAATACTTAAGTTATATAAATTAATTCAATTTCATAAGACAGAAAGTTTTGAGGTTGAGGTGAAACCGTAATGCAACTGTATGCTATTTACAGTCATTCACTTAGAACAAATATCAAAACAAAAAAAGCAAACCCACTGCTGTTGAGTCAATTTTGACTCATAGCAACCCTGTAGGACAGAGTAGAACTGTCCCATAGGGTTTCCAAAGTTATAAATCTTATTATGGATGCAGATTGCCACATTTTTCTCTCACGGAGCGGCTAGTAGGTTTGAACTACCAACTTTCAGTTAGCAGCCAAGTGCTTAACCATTGTTTCACCAGGGCTCCTCAAACCAAATATAGAATAGTTAAAAATAGAGGATGACAAAGATACATATAGTAAATTCACCTCGAAATTGAACAGGGGCAGCGATATCAATTGCAAACTAAAAATAATTTGAGAGAAAGCTGTTTTGTATATTATTCTAAACATTAACAATTCTATACATCCAAATGTACAATTTCATGTCCCAAAACTTCTTAGTTCTCCATCGATTTGTAATTCTCTTCTCCCCAATGGATGTGATTGGAACATTTATTTTTAACTAAATTCGGTTCAAAAATCAGCTTCTCTTATAAACTCTTTTTCATAAACAATCTACCCTTTTTAAACCTTCCAGACTTCCCAACGACAAATTGAATATGTTCTCTGTTGCGCCATCTGCATACAATTATTTAAGTTCTTATTACTCTGTAAAATATCTATTTATCTTCCAATGTATCCAAATAGATTATAAGTTCCTTAAAGTTAAGATACCATGCCTTACTCATATTTGTAGCAGAGGCAAATTAGTCATTCAGCAGACCTATTTTCTCTTCTTCCTGGGCACACTATTAGATAGTACTTTTGAAACTTCTGGCATTTGGGTGTAGCCATAAGTTCTAACTAATGGGATGTAAAATGCACAATTGCAAGGTTGCAAGGTCTTGCTCATACAAAGTTTGCGTTTGGCATTCTCTATGCCATTTCCGCTTCCCCTGGCTCGATGTATATGACAACAGTGACTTAAATGCTGGAAGAAGTCAGTTTCCCTAAATCATCACTATGAGGGAGTGCATCCTGTAGATTTCAAACATAGTTTTGGACTTCTCATTACAAAAAAAAATAAATAAATAATATAAACTTCTATGTGTTAAAGCACTGAGAGTTTGTGGTTTATCTGTTACAGTGGTGGAACTGGAAAAAAAACCCTGTTGCAGTAGAATCTGACTCATAGCATCCCTATAGGACAGAGTGGAATTGCCCCATAGGGTTTCCAAGGAACAGCTAGTGGATTCCAACTGGCAACCTTTGGTTAGCAGCCAAACTTAACCAGTGTGCCACAATGGCTTGCTGTTGTTATTGTTAGGTGCCATGGAGTTGATTCTGACTCATAGCGACCCTACACAATTTGATGTTAACTTTGTATCCTTAATACCTGGCACTTTGTAATATCTCAATAATAGTTGATGAATAAATACATAACATGTCCTTAACTATCCTCTGTTCAAAGCAACAACTTATACTTCCAAAGAACATAATACAGCTCTTTTCAACCATCTAACATGTTCTTTTTGTTCTAATAATCTGAAATGTGATAAACTATTGGTTTACTCCAGAATCTCACAAAAATGTTAGCTTCAATATTTTCATTTTATCTGGAGAAAAAATCGAGCTGAAATAGTTACTAACATCATCTTCGAGGCAATATATAGATACCCACTTAATTAGGTATTTTATTGAAGCAGTGAAAGACATGTTCTCTGATATGTTTAAAACTATGTTTCAATTAATTTAAACATTTTTTATCTCGAGAAAAAAGCATAAGCATGCTTTATATACTAGCACTTTTCATAATGTGTGGAACTGGGTAGATTGACCAATGGTATTCTTTGTTATCTATTAAGAGAGAACAGTTATGTACTGCACAGTGACTTATTTTTCTTAATAAAATATTTTACTTTTTTTTAGAAGTTGGAATAATCATTTCATTGATAATAACATACTCTGTGTTATAAATCCTTACTAAAAATGAACTCATACAGGAATCCCTATAAAATCCCTGCCAGTTGAAGCTAGAATATGAGTTGTTCTTGACTTGGAAGAACATTTATTAAGTTTTATAACACTCATAATTCCTTGAATTATTAGAGAATCTATTATATCACTGTTGTATCCAAATTGCTTTCCCTAGTACAGTCGTATTTCATTGCCAAAAGTGTAATGGCATGTTTTTTTAAGGAAATGTATTTAATTGTAATATTGATGTATTATTATTATTAAATATATGTATATTTACACAGATACTTCATTGATTGTAGTTTCTATGAAGTATATATGTATAGAATATATAAAAACCTCTGTATTTGTTTTCCCTGTAATACAGTAACTATTATCATGATGTCTTGTATACATTAAAAGACTATATTAGCAATTGTCTAACTGGTATGTTTTTACTATCAACTTCAAATTTTCATTATTTGAATCATATTCTTTGAGATCTAGTGGTAAAGCTAAGGAAGTGAGGATGGATATAAAGCAGAGATCATTAGAAATAGTGGGTTTCAATAGCTATGTGGGTAATGAAAAGGGAAACGTTAGCGATACCAGAGGCAGAAAACACGATTGAATAGGTCAAGAGTCAGGAGTGCTGAGATCAAGGCACAGAAAAAAGGCTTTAGAGAGGAATAAGAATATTTTGACCTGCGATACTGAAGGGAAATGAGGTTAAATGTAAATACAAAACTATTTCAGTGCTGAGAAAGTAAATGGAAGCTCCATTTAGTCAAGTAGGATATCACATCATTTAGAGATAGCTATAGAAAAAGGGAAGGAAGATCATTCAGGAACTCAATAATATAAAGGCAGAAAAGCAAGCTGTTTAAAACAAATTATAAGGGGGATGGCCTGGATCAGGAAGGGACACTGTAGTTGTCAGTTGACAAAATCTAAATTAGATCAAAAAGAGATAACTGAATTCAAGCTAAGAATGATAATAATGCACATTATTTTTGGAGTAGTGTATGGAAAGATACCTACTTAATTAGGTATTTTATTGAAGTAATGAAAAATGAGGCCCATTATATGTTTAGAAATATGATTCAATCAATTTAAACATTTTTTATCTTGAGAAATAAGCATAAGCATATTTGATCTACTTAAAAGGTTCATAGTACAATGGTGGTGCATGAATTGGCCAATGCTATTCTTTGTAATCTAATAAGAGAGGATATGAATTGAATAGTGACATGATTCTGATATTTAAGGAGAGGCTATGAAGTTGAAGAGATATTTACACTCATATACAGAAGAGATAAATGATCAAAGGGCAATAATGACTCATTACTTGCATGCTAAATATAGCAGGGGCTTGAAGGCACTATATATATGGTAAAAACTGTGTCATGGGAAAACTGAATGGTGGAAGTATCAAACCAACATTGGGACTATGATCTTTCAAAAGCCTAGGCAAACTCTAGCTTAGGGGAATTGTATCTCTTCTGAGAAATCAGACTTAACCAGAGCGAATCACTGCTGAAACCCAGACAAATGACTTAAACTCTGATATGATTGTTTACTATGTCTACCTGGAAACAGGGCCTCTAAACTTTACTTTACTTTGAAGGAAGAAATTAGCTCTGTTTAAAGCCATAACAGAGTTGTAGTTAGAGGAGAGATAAATACCAATCCCACTAGTCAGCATGGGACAAAACAGAAAAATAAATGTTGTTAAGGTATTGCTAATGTTATAATAACTGAAGTAAGCATGGAGTGTATGTGGCAGATTGTATTGTTGAAAATATCTACTGCCCCTTTCCAAATGGAATGATTCTATATCCCTGGCCCACTGACATCAATCTTAACTATGTGGCTTGCTTCGGACACAGAAAGTAAACAGAAGTGAAGTATGAGAGTCATCACAAGGTTCTGCTGTGAAGATGATGTGGGGAAGAGCACTAACATGTAGCATGAGAAAGAAATACACATTATTGTTTTAAGTCACTGAGATTTGAGGGTTGTTTTTTACTGCAACTTAATTTAGCCTATGCAATATTGTGTGTCAGTTTTTGCTAATCAGTACTGAAAATGACTCCACACTTCACTACAGTTCACCTTATGAATAAGAGAAAAGAACTTGAAAAAAAAAGTCAGAGCATTCTGACAAGAACCTTTTCTTACCAAAAATATGTAGTGGCTCACATGGAAGAATTATTTACTGGACGAAACAAAACAAATGCCTTTGCAAATGAAACATAAGCATCATGACCCTTATTGGAGGGCAAAGAAGGAAAGTGATATCTTGGAATTCACACAGTATGACAGGTAAAAATTAGTGGAAATGGATCTATGGAGTAGAAGGGAGTAATAATTCAACAATTTTTATAAAACTAGTGTGTTCCCATTTGTGATTCATTTATCAGAGGAGTCTAAATTTAGTTCATTTTTTTCCTTGCTATATACACTCATTCAATAACATAGAAGATTTAACTACTTAAACTCATAAACGAATGGTTCTCAAAACTATCTACTCACCTCAAAACCCTCTCTTAAGTTTCAAATCTGTATAATCAACCACCAGATATTTCCACAGTCCAAAAGTACCTTCTGATATTTCATCTGGATTAATGGTTATAGAATTCTTTCACTACGTAGATGAAAAACCCAGGGGTTGTTCTAGACACATCTCCATTCAATTAATTGGCTAATAAGTCGATTAGATTATATTTTTTAAAACTTTCTTCAATTAGAGGCCCTCTTACCCATGTTCCTCGTTACTCACCCGGATTGTTACAGTCATATCTTATTTACTTTGCTTCTAGGCTCACTACATGCATATCAGTACTCACCACTATCATCTTAGAGATCTATCTGAAAATGGAAATTTCACCATATGAGTGCATTTTTTTGTAAACTCTTTATTGAATCTTCATTTGCTAAAAAATATGTTCAAATTTTGTAGCACATAATTCCAGGCTCTTCATGATCATCTCTAATTTCTTCTCTGATACATTTGTCTACCACTTCATTCATAAACTCTACACATAAAACTTATTGATCATTTTCACTTGCAAAATATTGTTACATCATAAAGCACATCATATAAAAGTATATCAGAAACACAGTAACAGCTTACTCAAATACACTAAAAGATACTGTTTGTTCCATATTTATCTGAAAAAGCTTTTCATCTCTAATCTTTGGCAAAGCTGTTTAGCTGTTTTGATTACTTGTTTGCTTTTTCATGCCAGTGATGTATACAGTATCAGGACGATGAAACTAAGTACTGATAGCGCCTGACACAATGCAAAATCACCCCAACCACAAATAATCAATCTATTTTCATTGCACATCTAAGTCAATTTCAGAAATAACATTTTCACATAGTGTCCATATAAACACAAAATGAGTTGATTTGTTTTGTTATAGTGTATGTACATACAGCTTGTGGAATTCAGTGTTTTCTAAAACAGACTCCATTCACATATGATCCAGGAAATTAATTTAATATGACAAAGTATTTTCAAGTGGGTTATTCACATTGTGTACAAATAAAAAATATAGGTCCAGTAGTTTGTATGTGTGTCTCAAGCTTTAAGACACAGTTCCCTGTTCTCATTGTTTATCACAACAGGAGGTTTCAATGGATGAATAGCTTTGTGATCACATTAAATGCCTTGCAGTTTATCCAGATGTTAGAATAAAATTTAGAAAACAGATATTCCCTTGTAGAAATCAACCCTTTACAAATCTAAGTGCAAAGATCCACTGCAATATATAAAAAAAAATGCAGAGACACTAAACCAAGGATACTTCACTCTTCTTGATCATAATTTCAATCATCCTAAGTCTATGGAGAAAGCCAGAATTCAGATAAGAGTACAGGAAAATAAATGAATGCAGTTAATCATTTTTCAAACTTCTAAATTCTGTCATGTATAGTTGAGATAAATGTGATTCTTTCTTCCACAGACATTAACACTGAAAACAAGTGATTACATTAGTTTTACCTATGACAAAAATATAAGAAATATTAAAAACTTCCCAAAGTCAGAAGCACTATTTACTACATGCCTTATACTAAATCTGTATTTTTTTTAATTTCAAATTTTATTTTTCTAATATGTAAAGCTGATTTTACCTGATTTCCAATATTTCCTGGATATTTATTTTAGGTGAAAATATTTTTCGCTTGTCTTTCCTAATTAATCTAAGCACAATGATATTTATTTTACCCTCTGCTACCATAATTGAAACTATGCCCAGGTAATAAGAATTAATTTTAAATCTCATTGAGGCAAATCATAAACTGAGGAGTAAAGGTTTCTTTTAGCAACATCACAGACACTTGCCAAATGCAAATAATTTTTCTTTTTTCTTTTTCCTAACTGCACTGATGCTTCCCCTCCATTCAGTTGAATAATTGAGTTCATGGTGCAATACCTCAATGTCACTTCAGATTTTCTCAACTTACAGAAAGGTAGTTTACTGTCTGGACCCCCAATCAGCATTGATCATGCTAATAATGAATAAAGCAAGAAAGAAAAAGACGGAAAGAAAAAAAATGGAAAAAGGTTTGTATAGCCTGCATAAATAGAAGTGGCGAAGAAAGATAAAAGCTTTTTCAAGAAAAAGTAGTTTGCATTATTTTCTCTGATTCTTCTATCTTCCATTCACTCCACCACTCATTATAACCTGATTTCTCTCCTCAACAAATTTCTTATCTTATTTAAAAAAATGAAATGATCAACCATAAGATCCTCCATACTTTTCGTCATTTACTAGAAATGTATCTGTATCTACATCCGATATGAAGCTAACCTACTCATCCAAATTTATTATTCCAATCTTCTCCTGCTCATGCAGGATTTTGGTAGCCCTATATTGCCTTTGGAAACCCTGGTGGTGTAGTGGTAAGAGCTATGTCTGCTAACCAGAAGGTCTGCAGTTTGAAACCACCAGGCGCTCCTTGGAAACTCCATAGGGCAGTTCTACTCTGTCCTATAGAGTTGCTATGAGTTGGAATCCACTCGACAGCAACAAGTTTGGTTTTCTCTTTATTATTATTGCTTCAAAGGAGCCCTGGTGGCACAGTGGTTAAGAGCTCACCTGCTTAACCAAAAGGTCAGCAGTTCAAATCCGCCAGATACTCCTTGGAAACCCTGTGGGGCAGTTCTACTCTGTCCGTTAGGGTCGTGCAATTGATTAGATGGCAACTAGTTTAGTTGCTTTGGTTTGGTTTGGTTTATATTGCCTTCGATAGCTTCAACTTCTCAGTCTCAATCAGTTCTTTCCCTTAAAACTAGCAATATATTTTCACTTTTTCTAACCAAAAAGGAAACTCAAAAGTGAAAGTATCTTACAGAGTTTCCTTCTCCCAAAATCAGAGAGACAAAAAATAACAAAGAGATGCAAAATACCTATACCAATAGCTACCAAGCAAGAAAAGCTGCAAACTATAATTTTTTTTAACTTTCAAGCTCTCAATCTTGAGTGGCAGAATTCCACATGTCCCTCCTCTAAGAATTAGGGGTTACCGTGCCTGCCAGCGTACGGTAGGCACAAACTGAACCAGTCAGTGCGGAGGGCCTGCAGCCGCAGACATCTAAGGGCATCATAGACCTGTTATTGCTCGATCTCCTTTCAAGCTCTAGGGGCAAAACAAATAAATAGATGATTTTGGACTGGTGCAGAGATCCAGAAAGAAATTGCCCCTAGCATCGACTCTCCAGACTTGACACCATTAAGATAAATCTGTGATGTTTAAGTAACATGCCAAAATCCTAAGATAAATTAAGTAGATAGGAGTCTATCTCTTTGAAGAGTTGAAACTGGCTGCTGCAGTGAAAATGGTGAAATCAGGGAAGCATATAATGCATCTGATTGACTAAAAAGGAAAAAAAAGTCTTATGGCAAAACAATCCAAACCCTAAGGGTGTGGTATACAAATCATGTTTGTGGTATCTGACATTATATATAGAAGTTTAACCCAGTATCAGAGAGCAGAGGCAGGTGTTCTAACAAAGCCTGTATACCTCCTCACTAAGCAACTCCCCTCTCACCTTACCATTTCTTTTAGCTACAGAAATGTCATAGAACACAAAATTCCCAGCCCTCACATTATATGGGGTGGGGAGGAGGGAGATGCGGGGGTTATCATACAATGGAAAGAGAATCAAAATATTATGAAAAATTATGTATGGACAGAGCCACCAAATCATGACCAAGATGAAAAGAAATAAAATAGAAAATATTTAAAACACTACAGTATGAAAAAAAAGAAGAAAGGAACAAAAGTTACACAAAAAGCCCATATGCACAGGAAAGAAAATTTAAGGAACCCCCAAAATGCTGTAGATCAACGAAATAAAAACATAAAGTCTTAAAGAAAATAAAACAGAATATAATTTAAAAAGTGCAATTCCAAACTTAAGAAAACATACTGAAAACCAAAGCAATACTGTTAAAGACTTAAAAAATGAATTAGAAACAGCAAGGATTATAATTAACAGTACATAAAACTACATTATTGAAATAAAGAGCTTTGAAAATCATAGCAAACACAGATGAAAAATGACAAATTGATGAAGAAGTTATAGATAAATGAATATATATAGAAGATAAAGGAAATCCAATATAAAATATAATCAATATTCCTGAAGCGGAAGTCAATAAATGGTAAAGAATATTTATTCAACAATAACCTCAAAAGGAGTTTTCATTAAATGGTGGCGGGGGGTGTGCGAAATCTAGGTTTTGATAATATACGCTCTGCTCTAAGAATATTTGATACACAATGTTCAGTGCCAGACACATCATTCATAAGTTATTGTCCTTCAACTGTAATCAGTGAACAAAACAAAAAAATTTCTTATATCCTTTTTTCATTCTATTGGAATCATGGCATGAAATGTGTCAAATCAGTAGCAGAGTTTCTTCTAAATGATTTGAAGAAGGTAGTTTCTGTGTTTGAACTTCTTGGTACTTGTAAAGTTTCTGAGAAAAGAAAAAAAAAATCTGTGAGTTGACATTCTCTTTTATTAACTCCTTTACCAACCAAATTTTTGCTTCTCCAAAGACTACTTTTCTGTTTACTGTTAATCTACTAGAATAAATTATTAAATATTTACATACAGTTTCTAAAATCCTACAGGGAAAAATAACACTTCAAAAACTGTATACTTTTTAAAAATAATTACAAAGAATAAAATGTAGAGTGAAGCAATTATCAGGCCTTAGATATTGCAGGGAGGTGATGTTAGTACACTGAATGTGGAGACAGATAGTTTCTGGTTCAAGTCTAGCCTGTGCTACCTATTACCTGGATAACTTCAAGAAGTTCATTTAAATATTCCATTCTTCGGTTTCTTTAACCTTAAAATTCTGGTAATAATGTCTACCTCATAGGATTATTGTGATATAGAGTGTATAATGGGATTCACATTCTGCCTTTTATTACTACATAATACAAGTTAGTTCTTGATCCTATTTTCATTCCTCATTTACTTTAATTTTATAAGTCAAAAGCACATCTGGAGAATTATTTAGACAACAGTGGTGCTCAATACCGCATGCACATTAGAATCACTAAAGAAGCTTTATAAAAATACAGATGACCAAATCTGATCACCAGGGATTCTTATATAATTGGTCTCGGGAAGGAATGGAGCTTCATAGTTAATTTTTTATTATTATTTTTAATCTCCCCAGGTGATTCTTATGAGCAGCCAGGTTTGAGACTCACTTATTTATAAATGTTTCAAATTTTACTGTCTACCCCCATAACTATGGCCCCTGGACGCTCTGCTAACCCAGCACTAAAACCATTTCTAGAGCCTACTTTTCAGACAAAGATTACACGGGCCTATGAAGCAAAAGAATAACACAAGTGAGGAATGCGCTTCTTAGTTCAATCAAATATAAGAGACCAAGTGGGCAGTTCCTGTCCAAAAGCAGGATGAGAAGGCAGGAAGGGACAGGAACTGGACAAATGGAAACAGGGAACCGAGGGTAGAAAGGGGAAGCACGCTGTCACATTGTGGGGATTGCAACCAATGTCACAAAACAATATGTGTCTACATTTTTGAATGAGAAATTAACTTGAGCTGTAAACTTTTACCTAAATCACAATTATCAAAAAAATTTACTGTCTGGTGATTATTTTTACTTCAAGTCCTTTCATTTGTATTTTGTTACTTGTGTCTGCCCTATAAAACATCCACAACCAATCCAAAACAAATCTCTGTCAATTTTACCACCTGAATATTTCTCAATGAATGTGAGGATGGTGAAGGACCAAGCAGTGTTTCATTCTGTTGTACACAGGGTCCCTATGGGTCAGAATTGACTTGAGGGCACCTAACAACAACAAATATTTCTCAAACCCATCTTCTACCTTCTTTCCCTCTACTAACAGTCTGACCTTTGCCATCTCCCAACTGGGTTATTGCATAGTTTCCCAATTGCTATCTCTCATTCAAATCTTGCTTTTCTTAAGTTTATTTTTCAGGCTATGAGGAGAATCTCTTATATGCTAAATTCTTTCAATGCTTACTTATGCAGTATGGAGCCCTAGCTCAGTGCCTTGTCTTTCATTGTCCTCCACCACTTTTCTCCTGCTTAGTAATAAGCGTCATCTCTTGCCACTTCCACCACACAAGTACCACCAAAGTGGTACTTCACCAAACTGTAGTGTCATAACACTAAATGAAATGTCATTCATTTCTGTCTTTGCCTATGCTATTTCTTCTAATTGAAATGTCCTTCCTTTCTTCTTCTCAATCATCCTTCAACACTTATCACAGAAACTTAGTCCTCCCCAAAAAAGCCCTAACATCCCTGTGCCAGGCAGAGCTCTTCCTCTATGCTCACAAAACTATCCTTGTATTAAGCACTTTATTGAACTTCTTCTGCTAGACTGTAAGTTCCTCAGTGAAGATATGATGTCTCTCTTATCTTGTATCTCAATGGTTAACATATCACCTGTGATGATCAGAAAATGCTGTCGTAATAAAATCAATACTAAGCCAATAATATAAATTGATTGACATTTATTCAATATACAATTTGCAAATCAAGCAATACTTCTGACTTGAGAGTAAAGAAGTGCACCGCAGAAGAAAGATTTTTTTAAGGCTTTTATATCTAAGTTTATTGCTAGCAATTATACATTACTATGTAAACAGGGTCAGAATATGGGCTATAAAATAACATATGGACGTGCAGGATTCCATGAAATATTTCTTGAAAAAAAAGTTAAACAATCAATGATGGACCTTAAAGCATAGCTTCTCATTTAACCTTTGATTGCTGTTGTCCATTTGCTCACATGTAGATAATTCCTTGTAAAAGAGATCAATGCTCAAGGCAAACATTATTTACTAATTAAACAAAACTATTGTTTGGTTAGGAGCTCTGATGGCACAGTGGTTAAAGCACTGGGCTACTAACTGAAAGGTCAGTGGCTTGAACCCACCAGCTGCTCAGCAGGAGAAAGATTAGGCAGTCTACTTCTATAAAGATTACAGCCTTGGAAACCCCATGGGGAAGTTCTACTCTGTCCTATAGGGTCACTATGAGTCAGAATCGACTCGATGGCAACAGTTTTGTTTTTTGTTTGGTTTAAAGATTGTCGCAACCCCTCACACGGGGCACCATCTGTTGCAGCTCCTCACGCGGGGCACCATCTGTCGCAGCGAGCAGCAGAGACAGTAACCAGGCCAGAACTCTTACAGAGAAGTGGGGCCAGGAGGGTCACTCTGAGGAGTTGACCCCACTTCAGTCCCAGGAGTTTATTTTATAGTCAATACAGCAAGCAATAAAGCAATTAACAAAACAATGGGCTTTGGGTGTGGGCAAGGGAGAAGGAATTCAGGTAAACAAGCCAATCAATGAAGGGACAATAGGTTTGCGAAAACAAATCGTGACAAGTCTCAACATGTTGGAGACAAGTCTCAAGATGCTGTGCAGCACAGAGGCCTGTGGGGGCTGCAGTTGTCAATAGTGCAGCCATGTTTAAATGGCATATATCCCCACATTTCCCCCCTTTTGTTTAGTTAATGAAATAAGAATCAAGAGGGTTTTTACTGGTCCAACAAGTGTCTGGTAGGACAAAGTAAAATTTTCTCTATGACATAAAGTCTAAGATTATCTCAGCTACTGTCTCTACACCTCAGGGCCTGGCGACTTAGTGAGTCCTTGTGAGCCCAGCTACGGCTGGGGCACACTCCATATGTTTAAGGAGGAGAAGTAGCATAGCTATGAGTAACACCTGGACTTAGTCGCCTAGAAGGCGGCTATGGCAAGCTCTTTAAACTCACGGTGCTGGTTTTCCACCGGATACCATCTGGTTCTTCACCAGGTTACTAAGTAAGAGCAATGCTCTTATCAATTGCATAGCCAGA
>NW_004444196.1:622476-660876 GCF_000243295.1 Trichechus manatus latirostris
GCAATAAAGCAATTAACAAAACAATGGGCTTTGGGTGTGGGCAAGGGAGAAGGAATTCAGGTAAACAAGCCAATCAATAAAGGGACAATAGGTTTGGGAAAACAAATCATGACAAGTCTCAACATGTTGGGGACAAGTCTCAACATGCTGTGCAGCATAGAGGCCTGTGGGGGCTGCAGTTGTCAATAGTGCAGCCATGTTTAAATGGCACATATCCCCACAAAAGATGACTTTCAGGGGACAGTTTTGGTTTAAGGTTTAAAGATTACCTCAGGGCAGTAGCTTTGGAGGTCATTCAGCATGAGAAAGTCTGGATTCTATGAGACTTTGAAATTCTGTTCCACAGTGTGACTCAAAGAGGAGAAAAATATATCAACAGAAATCTTGTCATTTCAAGATTAGAAAAATACTTTTTTGTAAATTATAATTAAGAGAATTTTTGCTAAGCTTTTAAGAGTATACATTATTGTTGTTGGTTGCTGTTGGTTGCTGTTGACTCATGGCAACGACATGTGTTATAGAATAGAACTGCTCCATAGGGATTTCTTGACTATCTTAAGGGAAGCAGATTGGCAGACCCTTTCTTCCATGATATCACTGGGTGGGTTCTAACTGATTGATAGAATTATTAGTAGAATGCAACTCGTTTGTGTCACCTAGGGGCCTTTATAAGTGATTGTTGTTGTTATGTGCCCTCAAGTTGATTCAGACTCATAACGACCTTATAGGACAGAGTAGAACTGCCCTATAGGGTTTCCTGAAATCTTTACAAGAGCAGATTGCTAAATCTTTTCATTGACGGGGTAGCTGGTAGGTTTGAACGGCTGACCAACACTTAACTAGTGCATACCAGGGCTAAAATCAGCCTTAGGATTACCACATGTTATTGTTGTTGTGGGGTGCTGTTGAGTTGGTTCAGACTAATAGCCACCCTATGTACAACGGAACAAAACACTGCCTGGTCCTGCACCATCCTCACAATTATTGTTATGCTTGTTGCAGCCATTGTGTCATGAACCCATTTTTGCAGCCACTGTGTCAATCCATCTCCTTGATGCTCTTCCTCTTTTTCTCTGACTCTTTACTTTACTAACCATGATGTCCTTCTCCAGAGACTGATCCCTCGTAATAACATGTCCAAAGTATGTGAGACATAGTCTTGCCATCTTTGCTTCTAAGTAACATTCTGGCTGTACTTCTTCCAAGACAGACTTGTTCGTTCTTTCAGCAGTTCATGGTATATTCAATATGCTTTGCCAACAACATAATTCAAAGGCATCAATTCTTCTTTGGTCTTCCTTATTCATTGTTCAGCTTTTGCATGCATATGAGGCGACTGAAAATACCATGGTTTGGATCAGGAGCACCTTAGTCCTTAAAGTGACATCTTTGTTTTTTAACACTTTAAAGAGGTCTTTTGCAGGAGATTTGTCCAATGCAATATGTCGTTTGATTACTTGACTGCTGCTTCCACAGGTGTTGATTGCAGATCCAAGTTAAATGAAATCCTTGACAACTTCAATCTTTTCTCTGTTTGTCATGATGTTGCTTATTGGTCCAGTTGTGAAGATTTTTGTTTTCTTTATGTTGAGGTGTAATCCATACTGAAGGCTGTGGTCTTTGATTTTCATCAGTAAGCTCTTCAAGTCCTCTTCACTTTCAGCAAGGGTTACCACATACACATAAATGCTGCACTATCATTCTAAAAAAAGCCATTGCCGTCGAGTAGATTATGATTCATAGCAACCCTGTAGGACAGAGTAGAACTGCCCCATAGGGTTTCCAAGGCTGTAAATCTTTAGGGAAACAGATTGCCACATCTTTCTCCCACTGAACAGCTAGTAGGTTTGAACCGTTAAGCTTTTGGTTTGCAGCCGAGTGCTTAACCAGGACTCCTCATTGTACATTCTATGGGATCATTATTTATGCGTTGGAATATATGAATGGGATCCCATCCCCTTGAATTACACTGGCCATATGTGGTGGCCTAGGCTGGCTTGACCTAAACCCAAAACCAAAACCTATTGTTGTTGAGTCGAATTCCAACTCATAGTGACCCTACCAGACAGAGTAGTACTGCCCTATAGGGTTTCCAAGGCTGTAATCTTTATGGAAGCAGACTGCCACATCTTTCTCCTATGGAGTGGCTGGTGGATTCGAACCATTAACCTTTTGGTTAGCAGCCCAGTGCTTAACCACTGTGCCACCAGGGCTCCAGCTTGACCTAAATATACATATATGTTGAAGCAACGGCTTTGTTAACAAAGACATTTTATTATGTTTATTAAATTATTAAATTAGTAGGAAAACATTGATCCAAAAATTAAGCCAAAAATCTTTTTGAATTAGTAGAATTAAAATTCTGGTATCATAATTCTTTTAATTTTGTAATTCTTCAAATATTTTTTAAAAAACAATGGTATTTCACCAGAGTAGCCCTTTTCTCTTTAAAATACTTTGTTTAATTATTTTAATTATGAGAAACAGATTATTAAAATGACAAGTTAACAAAAAACAAACAGATTTTTAAAAAATATTATTGGATTTTAAAAGGTCATTTGAGAAAAACCAGTTCTGAGACTGGTTTTTAATTGATTTTATAATCGATTTAAACTAGTGTGCTAGATGTAAACATCATAATCAATTTTCTCCTTGAAAAGACCTTTGACGTTCCCTGACCCAGCAGCTCTCTGCTCTGCCTAACGTCACCCATAACACCAGTTTATCTCATACCATGAATACTAAGCATCACAAGGAAAGACAGCTTAAGAAATATTCTACAAACATGAACCTGGTGGAATCATGTTAGAGCTGTTAGATCAACAGAGTTTAAGAATTTGAGGCTGTCTTCTAGCCCTTGTTAAGATTATTGATGAAGCCTCATTTGTAAATTTGGTACATTTGCAAACAACATAGTCTGAGAGCCCAGAACAGATGCCTTCTTAAGTTGACTCTCTAAAGAAGCAAAACCAGTAAAGCACATAAACATACCTAGAGAGAGATTTATATCAAGGAAATGGCTCACGCTGTTGTAGAGGCTGGAAAGTCCCAAGTCCCTAGGTCAGGCTAGTGGCTTCTTCCAACTCACGTATCTGCAGGGGCTGGCAAACCCAAGATCCAGGCCATCGAGGTTGATGAATCTCAAGATCAACAGGCCAGCTGCTAGCTCAAGTCCCAAGAACCACAGGTCAGATAAACAGGAGCCAACTGCAGACAAATCCTATATTGGATGCAGGTCACATCCCCAGAGAAACTCCCTTTCAACTGATTGGCTACTTACGGCTGATCCCATCATGGAGGTGATCACATTATACCAGATCTCATCATGGAGTTGATTACATAATTATGTGACTGCCAAACTACGTCATAACTGCCAAGCCACTGAGAATTATGCCCAGCCAAATTGACACACAACCTTAACGATCACACTCATTAAATACTTATGACAACACTACTGAGGCAGTTTCCATAATAATGCCTGGTTTACAGATAGGGAAACTTTGGTATAGGAAGCCAAAGTAACCTACCCAAGGACATATATCCCATAAGTGATGGAGCTGAGATACTAGAGTTTGTGCTATTAACTACCATACTATGGCCCCATTTATAATTACTACATACATTTTGTATGTTTTCTTCTTTCTTTTTTTAAATGAGCTACTGGATGTAATTTGTTGAACATTAAAAAAGGCTTTTTCTCAAAAAGCAAATTAGTGTTTATAAAACCAACTAACAATTTAATTATTCTGTTACTATCACTCATAATATCGAAACTAAATAGATACTTTTTTTAAAAAGAATAAATGTGGTAGGACTGATACAAAGAAGTATTTTCTTAAAATATACAGTCATGTCATTCTAAATTTTAATTGGCCTTAAACTCTTTACAGGCCAATTTTACTTTTCATATTTCATTACAATGCTAGTGATTACTATTAGCTACCACACCAGCACTTTGTAGAGCCTATGGAACAAATTTCTTTTACATTGGCCTTGTGAGCATTTTTTTGATTAAAGATACTTTTTAGAGAGACTGCTGAGCTTGGAGTTATAAATGATAAGTCCTTTTTATCACAGCTGGTTCAGTTTAATCATTCAGCATGAATATCCACGTGGTGAAATGTACCTCTCCTCTGTGCATATTACTAAGCATTATTTTTGGGAGATTGTTGGATTTGTTTCTTTGCAGCTGCCAGATAGGCCTTGTTACATATTGCTTAAACATGAGTTTTCGAGAACATGAATAAACTGTGTTTCTGATAACAATAGCTTTCACTCTCACAAGGAAGTGGCCTGTAATTTAACAAGTTTTCAATGGAAAATGTAGAGAAACTGGCCAAACTGAAGCTTGATCTATACTAAATTACCCCCAAACCAGAACAGATGCACTCCAGCTTGATATCCCGAAAGTTGACATAACTTAAGTGACTTACAGTTATCAATAAACATATTTCCATAAACATAGATTATTTTCATTTTCAACAATAAACATTCGCTATGCCTTTATATGTGCTGCAAATTCTGCTAGATATTAGATATTATCATGCAAAGATACAACTTCTTTTCTCAACACTGAGTATGGGATTGAATAAACACCAAAAAACAAAACAAAACAAAACAAATCCACTGCCATCGAGTTGATTCCAACTCATAGCGACCCTATAGGACAGACTAGAATTGCCCCACAAGGTTTCCAAGGCTATAAATCTTTACAGAACCAGGCTACCACATCTTTATCCCATGGAGCAGCTGGTGGGTTGGAACAGCTGACCTTTCCATTAGCAGCCAAACATTTAACCACTGTGCCACCAGGGCTCCTATTAATGGATACTAGTACCCATTTTACAGAGTATAGCACAAAAAAGGGGACAGAGGTCCTCTTTCTTGCTTTACTATGGATTTCATGCCGCTGTGGGTTTGCATTCATGGTGCTAAGGCATATTATTACAATAACTTATCAAGGATTGGAAACCCTGGTGGCATAGTGGTTAAATGCTATGGCTGCTGACCAAAAGGTCAGCAGTTCAAATCCACCAGGTGCTCCTTGGAAACTCTATGGGGCAGTTCTACTCTGGGTCGCTATCCACTCGATGGCAACGGGTTTGGTTTTTTTGGTTTTTATCAAGTATCAGAATAATACATATCCATTCCATATATGTCTGTGTGCATACTATCTAAATGCCTATTGAAAGACCTGGCAAACTATGACCCATTGGTAAATTCTAGTTTGTCCACTATTTTTTTAAACAAAATTTTATTGGAACATAGTCCCACCCATTCTTTACATATTAGTTGTGTCTGCTTTCACTCTATAGCACACGTTTGAATAGTTGCCACAAGGGCCGTATGACTCACAAAACCTAAAATATTTCCCATCTGGCTTTTTAAAGAAAAAATTTGCAGCCACCGATGTATGCCAAACTATGCCTGATAAATAATAAGTGCTCATCATTATTGCTATATTATTTTCATTTAATATTTTATTCACCTGGGTTTGGCTCATTTGAAATGGAAAATATATAGCAGCATCAGAAATCAATGAGGAATAAATACCTATTTCAACAAAATCATAATGAAAACTGAAGAGTCTTACAATTTAGACATTTACTTTTTGCCCTATACCATCATGAAAATAAAAGTTCATATTAATGCAAAATTTCTGAAAAGCAATTTGGTGGGGGTCATTAAGAGTGTGAGAAATGCTTATCCTTTCATCAGAGAAATTTCAATTTCTGAAATTTACATTGTGATTTTTCAAATAACGAATGTAAGTAAATACATTTTAGTTGTGAAAATTTTTAAACATTGGAAAGAAGCAATGTAGAAAAGAGTTTACTCATTAGATGACATTTTATAAACATTAAAATAACTTCATAAGGACTTTTAATAAAAATATTTAGTAATTTTTTTTATTTGGAAATGCATTTGTTCAGAAAAAAGTATTTATTGAGCATCTACTTTATCCAGCTACAGTGCTAAATTCTAAATAATGACAAAAAAGAATACACTGTTCTTGCCTCCTTGGTGCTTACAGACATCAATCAAATAAAACAGATATCAATCAAATAATCACACAAACGTAAAATTTCAAAATATGCTAAGCTAAGTGATGTGAATAAAAAATGCTGATAAATATAGATAAATATAACAATGAGTATATTAGGCTTTTTAACATTGGGTTCAGGAAATAGGAAAAGGGGGCAGAAGAGCCTAGTTAACTCATTTGCATCCATGAATAAAGGTTAAAATGCATCTCCTAAAGCGTGTTTTTGTATCTCTTTTAAGAAAATTAATCTGGCCCAGATAGATGGGGTGGAGGCCAGAGGCAAAGAGACTGATAAGAAGGCTATAAAGTGAATGTACATAGATGAATATATGAAGGAGATGTGAACAAAAACTCAAAGAGAATTTGAAGATTGATTAGATATTAAAGTAAAAATAAGAAGTCAAGTCTTACAGGAAAGTTGTGACCAAAGTAAAATAAGACTTTCTCTGGCACAAATAAGCGAGTATAAAAGGAAACCTGGTTGTAGAAAAAAGAGAATGACTTTTATTTTAGACAAGCTGAGTTTGGGTGATGCTTGGACATCAATTAGTTTAACTGAAGTAGACAAGAAAAAGAAGAACAAAACTTTAATCAAAGAGGCAAAAAGTATTTACTGAATGCCTACTAAGGTCTTAAGAAAAATATAACTTTTTACCTGAAATAGATAAAGCTATTAAAATTCTGTTTTAAAAATCCAGAAAATGATTATGTTAGAAATTCAATCTCCATAAAAAAATTCAGCATGCACAATTTACTAACAAAGAATTTAAGTAACTATGATTAATTTATCCAGATACTTCCTTCCTACCAGCTATCAGATATATCTGGAAAAAAATCCCTGCAAATTACAGACTGATACATAGATACACAGACAGAAAGATGTGGCTAGAGATACAGAGATAACCCATAACCCATTGCCTTTGAGTCTGTTCTGACTCATAGCGACCCTATAGGACAGAGTAGAAATGTCCCATAGGGTTACCAAGGAGTGGCTGATGGATTTGAACAACCAACCTTTTGGTTAGCAGCTGAGCTCTTAACAACTGAGTCAGAGGCATGTCTATATATACAGAATAATATGTTTGTGTCTGACTTGCAATGTTTTTATTCTGTTCTATTCTTTGATAACTGCTAAAATTTTTATTAATATTTTTCCTCCATGTCTAATCACATTATGATTTTGACGCTAGATCATAAAACAAAGATTTGATGGATGGAAATTTTATGCAGCAAGTATTATATAACATTGTTGTTTGGTGCCATTGAGTTGGTTCCAACTCACAGCAACCTATGTACAACTGAACAAAATACTGCCCCATCCATTACCATCCTCATAATCTTGCTATGTTTGAGACCATTGTTGCAGCCATGTGTCAGTCCGTCTTTTTGAGGGTCTTCCTCTTTTTTGCTGACCCTCTACCAAGTAAAGTCACCTTCTCCAGAGACTGCTCCCTCCTGATAACATGTCCAAAGTATGTGAGACAAAGTCTTGCCATCCTTGCTTCTAAGGAGCATTGTGACTCTACTTCTTCTAAGACAAAATTTGTTCATTCTTCTGTCAGTCTACCTCATATGTATGCGAAATCTGGACAATGTATAAGGAAGACCAAAGAAGAATTGATGCCTTTGAATCATGATGTTGGTGAAGAGTATTGAATACAGAACTTTATTACACAAATCAGAGAGTCGAAGTCACAGGGCAATCAGTTAATTAGAAATCTAAGGATAGAGAAGTGCCTCCAAGCAAAGACGGGGCGTGATCTCATGTTTGCATAGTTATTAGTTTCCTATGGCTGCTATAACAAATTAACACAAACTTGGTAGCTTAGAACAGAAACATATTCTGTCCCAGTTTTGGAAGCCAGAAGTCTGAAATCAGTTTCATTGGTACAAAATCAAAGTTTCAGCAGGGCCACATTCCCTCTGAAGACTCTAGGGAAGAATCCATTCTTCCCTCTTTCAGCTTCTGGTGGTTGCCAGCATTCTTTGGCTTGTGGCCACATCACTCTAGTCTCTACTACATGGTCACATTGCCTTGTCCTTTTCTGTCTGTGTCAAATCTTCCTCCACCTCCCTTGTATAAAGGTATATGTGATTGCATTTCTGGCCCACACAGATAATCCAGGATAATCTCCCCATCTCGAGATCCTGAACTTAATCACATTGGCAAAGTCTCTCTTTCTCTCTTTTTGCCATATAAGGTAACATTCACAGGTTCCAGGCATTAAGATGTGGATATCTTTTGGGGTGACCATTATTCAGCCTACCACAATGGGGTAGACACCAGCTGCAATACCAAGTGGTAAAAATTCATTTAAATTTTTTAACAAATTGCTGAAACCTGAGCCTAGACTACTATAAGACTTTAGAAACCCTGGCAGTCACAGACATAAGGGGAATCCTGATCCACTCTCAGGACCTTCTCCACAAGCATCATCTTGTACTCATGAGAGAGATAGTCCAGGAGGGCGAGCATCCTGAAACATTTTCCTTGTGGGCACGGGGGAGAGGAACAGCAGCAACTGCAGGGAAGGCACAAAGCCCCACTTTCATCCATGTTCCCTATCTCTTCTAAGAAAAAACAAATCTTAATGCATTGAAGAACAGTTAACCACACATATTTTAGGACACAGGTAAAGATGCATGACAGCTGAGACAAGGGAATAAGAATAAACAACAACAACAACAAAAAACTCAACCACTGTGGTAGGGGCAGGTATGCATCCTGGGTCCAGACATAGGGTCTCCTATGTCTTGGAGAGGTGTAAAATCACTAAAAGGATCCCACCTGTAACAATCCAGAGACACAGTGCCTGCTTAAATCTGAGGTTGAGCCACAACAAAGAATGCTCCCCCACCCACCAGTAGTCTATAAGCAGACTAGAGCCAAAAGAATCGAGAGACACAGAAACATACTCTGAAGCACAGGTGCAAGGCCCAAAGCTGAGGGTAGCAGATATTGAAAAAAATCTTCTGGTATACCAGCCATCACTCTAAACACAAGGTAACACTAGTAGAATTTGAAGCTAAGGGCACTATGAGGGTAGTAATATGTTATGAATTGAATTGTGTCCCCCAAAATATGTGTTGGGATCCTAACCCGTGTACCTGTGTATATAATCCCCTTTGGAGTGAGGTTTTCTTTGTTATGTTGATAAGGCCATATCAGTGTAGGATGTATCCTAAAGATAATCACTTCTTCTGAGTTTTAAGATACAGCATAGACACAGAAACAAGCACACACAAACTAGGGGTCCGATAGATGCCACGTGTAGATCACCAAGGAATCAATTCAGTCCTCCACACTATAGACCTAGCAAAACTATAGATCGGTTTATCATTTTATTAACAAACATAAGTTAAAGTTACTAACAAAGTTATCTTTGTTTATAATATACTGGGGATTGTGTTATAACTTAGGAATAATTTAAAAATAGAATATAGCCAGTTATCTAATGAATTCATAAAATATTTTATCATAAATTGAAATCCAATAAATTTGATGAATAGAATCTGTATCTTAAATCACAATACTTGTGCCTAATAGGCGAGGACAGAAAAATCTTATAATTAATTATACAAAAAAAAAAAAAAAAAAAAACCTGCTGCCTGCAAATCGATTCCAACTCATAGCGACCTTGTAGGACAGAGTACAACTGCCCCACCGGGTTTCCAAGGAGTGGCTGGTGGATTCGAACTGCTGACCTTTTGGTTAGCAGCCACAAATAAGTATAGAGGTGGGCTAATGTCACATTCTACACATTTTCTAACTTCTCAGATATCGTTAGATGAAACAGTAAAAATGAAATGGATTTTGTCACTTATAAAAGGACAAGTGTACAAAGAAAATATAAAGATATGCAGGTAAATTCTAACAAATTTCACCTAAGTATAATAATCATCTTGTAAACACAAGAAGTGAGCTCTGATTACTCACATCACAGTGCAGGAAAAGACAAATCATTTCAGGAGAAAGGTCATATTTCACTCTCACATTGTAAAAAATCAATAAATGTGTCTGTAAAATATAATAAAAGCTTATAAAGTTAACGGATTATTTTCAACGAACTAAATAACTTGGTGTTGAAACCAATGGAAGAATACTTGTGTGAACACCTCTAGTTAATGGCAGGTGAGAAGGAACTGAAGGGAAATGAGCTGAGTACCTGGCTGGCACTGATGAGTTGAATACCCAGCATACGGAAACATTTCTGAGTAACAGAAGAAGAGATTAAAACTAGGAGAAGAAAATAAAATGAAGTAGCTTTTGATTGATCATTATGTCACCAAAACCAGTGGCCTGTAGTTGAGATAGAATTAATATAAAACTTCACTTGATTGATACATTCCATTTTAAAGAAGTCTGAAGGATATGTAAGAGGAAAGCAAGCACTCAACGAATGATTACAAACACTATTCCCAGAAACCATGGATCTTGGTGAGGAATTTCAGAGCCGAAATTAAACCTACATGACAATAAGTAATAATTGCTTCTTATGCTAAATTTTGTCTAAAAAAATGGATTTTAATCTATACCAAAGCAAAATTAACTGACATATCTAAAATAAATTCCTGTGTGGTGGATATAAAAATCAATGAGGTAAATATGTGAAATTATTTGTAGTGTTTGGGGAGGGACTAATATGTCTTTTTTCCCCCCTATCAAATCTTGCTAGTATCTCTAAAACTTTAAAAAAATTCTGGTACCTAAATTAAAAAAAAAAAAAGTCTTTGAAGTAAAGTTTCCAATAACTTTTTTAAATGCTAGAGACTACTCACTTATCGCAACTGATAAGAGACTTCAAATGCCTAGAATTTAATTATGAGCAGTGTTTTATATAGCCTGGGCCTTGATTTAAAGTGTTCTCTTGAGCATTTAATGGAATGGCTTGATATTGTATTCTCCTGCTGATTTAAGGTCCTGTAATTTCAAGGTTGTTTGAATAAAACTGGCATTTCAAATAATCATTTCAATGTTTGACTTACATAATGATAAGAAGTTATAACCAAATTTTCTTTAAATCATCACAAGAACACATGTTTATTAGATTCTTTGAAATTATTTTGTCTAACGTCAGGTGAAACAAGTGAAACACAGAAAATCCTGGTAATTTACCTAGTGATAGAAAGGCAGTTTTGAAGGTCACCAAAACCATTTTATGCCAGTTCTAATGAAGAATAGCAAAGCTCACAATGAAGTTTCACAGCATGAAGATATTTGTTTGGGGAAAAAAAACCTGATTAGTTAAAATAAGTCTTTCTCCACAGATGGTAACTTGGTGAAGGGTAAGACAGTACATAATACCATGGAAGCCAGTGCAACTTGTCCAAGGCAAGGTCACGGAAGCTCCATAGACACATCCAAACTCCCTGAGGGATCAAATTACAGGGTTGAGGACTGTGGAGACCATGGTCTCGGGGAATATCTAGCTCGATTGGCATAACAGAGTTCATAAAGAAAATGTTCTACATTCTACTTTTGTGAGTAGCATCAGGGGTCTTAAAAGCTTGTGAGTGGCCATCTAAGATACTCCATGGATCTCACCCATAAGGAGCAAGGGAGAATGAAGAAAACCAAAGACACAAGGGAATAACTAGTCCAAAGGACTAATGGGCCACAACTACCACAGCCTCTACCAGACTAAGTCCAGTACAGCTAATAGTGCCCAGCTACCACTGCTGACTGCTCTCACAGGGATCACAATAGAGGGTCCTGGACAGAGCTGAAGAAAAATGTAGAACAAAATTCTAACTCACAAAGAAAGACCAAACTTACGGCCTGACAGAGACTGGAGAAACACTGAGAGTATGGCCCCCAGACACCCTTTTAGTTCAGTAATGAAGTCGCTCCTGACATTCATCCTTCATCCAAAGATTAGACAAGCCCATAAAACAAAATGAGACTAAAGGGGCTCAGCAGCCCAGGGGCAAGGACTAGAAGGCAGGAGGGGACAGGAAAGGTGGTAATAGGGAAGCCAAGGTTGAGAAGGGAGAGTGTTGACATGTCGTGAGGTTGGTAACCAAAGTCACAAAACAATATTTTTACTAATTATTTAATGAGAAGCTAGTTTGTTCAGTAAACCTTCATCTGAAGTACAAGAATTAAAAAAAAAAGGGCTTTCTCAAACATTTTCTGCCTCAACTGGGAGCTCTATGAGGACAGAGATTTTTGTACATTTTCTTCACTTCCTTCCTTGTTTTTTTCTTTTTTTTTGGTTATTCAACATCAAGCACAGCAACTGGCATAAAAAAAAAGTTTTAATAAATGGTTGTTGAATTCATGAATATAAAAACAACCTTCGAATTTCATTGAAGGATAAGAAGTAGAGATAAGGCCTGTAGAAGAGATGACAGCAAGAAAAATGAGGGGAGTTATATAATCATATATAAATTAAGTTTTGAAGAGGTCAGATATTCTGTACAATGTTTAAAATTTAATTTAATAAATGAAGATATAAATCCAGAATTATCTTTCCAAAGCATGGAACTGATCATATGATTTCCTCATTCGTTGTTCAGTAATTATGCATTAGCTAGGAGACCTGGTTGTCCAGTGGTTAAAGCACTCAGCTGCTAGTCAAAATGTCAGAAGTTCAAACCCACCAGCTGTTCCTCTGGTGAAAGATGTGGCAGTCTGCTTCCATAAAGATTATAGCCTTGGAAATTCTATGGGGCAGTTCTACTCTCTTCTATAGGGTCCCTAAGAGTTGGAATCGACTCAAGAGCAAAGGGTTTGGGTGTGGTTTATGCCTTAGCTATTCAGGTAAATCTTTAGTTGCAAAGAATAGAAACACAATCTAACTAGCTTGAATAAAAAAAAAAATATATTTGAGGTGTAGAGACCTCACACATTCCAAAAATACTGGGATTTTGGAAATGCAGACATCTCCAGGGATTTTAACAGCTGAAGCTCATCAAAGTAGCTCCAAGGCTTCACCATTACCTGTCTTCACTGCATTCTGTAATCTGCTTCTATTTTACCACCAACCAATTCAGCCTCTTAATGTCCCAATTCTGTATTTCTCAGAAATATTTAGCTCTGCACAGTCTAATGATTTTTGTCCTGTGTTTAGTCATGTGTTGACTTCTAATTGAACTGTTTTGGGTCGTAGTCATCTGCAGTGTAGACCTGCCCTTTCCAGGGAAGTTTTTCTTTTTCTCTTTTCTTCTTTTATTTTTTATTTTTTTTTTTGCAGTAGAATCCTATTTTGTGTTTTTATTTTTGAAATATCAACATAATTCTGTAATAAACATTTTTTCACACACATCGCAAAGTAATATAATGGTATCAAGAATTCTTTTTTCTGTTCATTTTGTATCTCTCTGCAGACCATCCATTTCTTTAAAGTCTTTTGATTTCTATCCGTTACTCTTAGGATAAAGAAAAAAAAGGAAAACTTTTTATTCTGGTTAATAAGACTCTGCATGATAAGGCTACCTACTTATATCTCTACCCTAATCTCACATATTTCTCCCTGACTAAACTGTAAACCCCATGTGAACAGGGACTTTGTCTATGCAAGATGAACATATTCCTAAAGTGGTTTTGATCCAGGGAAGGTTTAATACAAGAAAGGAAAAGTTTGTTCTGGCAGTAAAATTGATTAACATCTAATATTAAAATCTTTAGAATAAATTCCAGACTTTCTAGAAGGGCTTCTTATTAGTGTCAATCTACTTTTTATTTCTCATGTCAAGCTGCTTCCACCCATACTCCACACAGGCACTTATTTTCCTTTGAGGCTGAAGCCTATGTCTTGACTTTCTGTTTCCTTCTGCCGGAAATGTTTATGCTTCTACCTAGAAAGAATCTTATTCAACTTCAAATCATCAAGGCAAAGTCAATGGTCACCTTGGCACTTTATACTGTTTAATGACTACTGCAAGGTTATAAGCTGTCTTTGCTATGGACCCTATTATAGATCCATCCACAGAGCACAACTCCAAGGCCTGTTGTCATTTTTTGCATCTTTCCTATTCTTGCTTAAAACTTCATTTTAAAAGCCTCTCCTTCATTATTTCCATCTACATTATCTCCTTTTTTTTTCCTCCCTTGTAGTGCAATGGTTAAGCTCTCAGTTGCTAACTGAAGGGCTGATGGTTCAAAGTTACCCAGCAGCTCTGAGGGAGAAAGCCCTGGTGATCTGCTTCTATAAAGATTACAGCCAAGAAAACCCTCTGGGGCAGTTCTACTCTGCCACATGGGGTTACTGAGTCAGAATTGACTCAACAGCACCCAACAACAACAACAGCAATCAACACACCCCTCTTCTTTTTAAAGTTACCTCCCAACATGTGGCACAGTGGTTAAGCGTTTGATTGCCAACCAAAAGGTGGGCAGTTCGAATCCACCAGCCACTCCTTGGAAACCCTATGAGGCAGTTCTACTCTGTCCTATAGGGTCGTTATGAGTCAGAATTGGTTCAACAGCAACGGGTATGGTTTTGGTCTCCTAACATTGTTGTAAGAAACTGACACTGTTGGGATTGTTGAAAATGTAAACTGATCACAACTGGTACCCATAAAATAGCCTGATTGGAGAGTATCTTGAAGAAAGCATCATACTTTAAGTAGCCTTGAAATTTGAGAAATGCATTTGCAGTAAAAACATTTGTTTTCTGGCAGTTCAATAGTTAATGCAGTATGGTTTGGTGTAGTTCAGTGGTTATCAACTTTGACTACCCAGTACAGTCAGCTGCAAATTTTAAAATCTGGACACCCAGACTGAGTTGCAGACCAATTAATGAGAATTTCTGGGAGTAGAACCCAAGCATCAGTATTTGCTAAAGCTCCCCAGGTGGGTGCTACCAAGACTGAGAACAAAAGCTGCACATTTCCCATCTAAGAATAAACACACAAACACGCAAATAAATAATATGTACATACATGCCTGTATACGTATCTAGCTGGTCTGTATTTAGTGAAAATTTAAAAAAAAGGTTTCCATTTCACTAAAATTCCAGCTTATTATATTACGTGAAATTAATAATTGAGAAGTGAATTTCAGAGATTGGCTGCTCCTTCCAGATGTACCATAAATACTTGATATGTGATGTCCTCTGTATTTCCAGTCATCAATCATATAGAAGAATTAAGTAGATTATACATCTCCATTAAAAAGAACTATAAACAATAAAATAGTTCCCCTGCATATATAAAAGAGTACTAAATAGGATTGATTCTAACTATAAATACATGAGAAGAGCTTGTATTTAAAACCAGAATGTAAATTTACATATAAATTTCTCAGTAGCTTTTTAGCTAACACTGATTTTATACATCACAGATATCATTCTGGGTTATGTCAATATGGAGATAAAATATGCAAAAAACAAAGTGTGCTATCTTATTTTAATAGTTTTCTCAAGTCAGTTTCCCAGTACAACTAAAGGAAATTTGTATTTTTGTTAAATACAGCCAAGGCCATAAAATTCTAAGGGATATATCCATTTTCTTCCCTAGAAATCTTTCAAAACAGGCAGCTTACTTTCCAAAATACCGAGCACTGATATTAAATCTTGATTGCACATTGTATTCACCTGGTGAGTTTTACAAACGTACTAATGCCCTGGTACTATTCCTACAGATTCTAATTTAATTCTTTAAGGTGTGCACTGGATTTTGAGATTGTTAAAAATTCCCCAGTTTATTCTAACCATTGCCCTAGAGTTAGTATACATAGCTTGCATGTCTCAGAATATAATAGTTCAAAACTTGGTGGGCAATAATTTCACAAAAAAATGGACATTTTCCTCCCTTTGAGAACTAATTGTTCACTTTTGCTTAGGGATTACCAAAATAAACTCCTAAGAATATAGAGTTTCTACTGAAACCCACTAAGATCAAGAAAGGGACTTTGATAACCACTTACTGTGATCTCTTCCTGCTCTCTGGAAAATCCCAGATGTGGCAAACATACCTTCTCCGTCCAGTATTTCAAACTCTATAAAGCATTAACAAGTATGATGGAATTTACTATTTAGCAAGAAGATGGGAAAGAGAATTTACGTCACATGCCAAGCAACAAACCTTATATTTCCCTTTAAATATATCTGTTGTCTCTCCTAAGTTTCTTTATTTTAGGGAATCCACTCATCTCCATGTCTATCTCATTTTTCATCTCTAAAATCACCATTTTAGGATTATCATTGCAATATTTATGTTTTATAAAGCCCCCAAGCCCAACAATTAGCTCCCCCCACCCCTCTTAGGAACAGCCCAAGAACCTTCATATTATTGTTGAGCATATTCCTATATGAATCTAATTGCCTGCCCACATCTATGAAACTCCAAGTAGCTTACTAAAATATTTGCTCAAGAAAAAACAGATACTGATAAAGAGGAGGAGAAAAGAATGGAGACACCTTCAGATACTAAGAAAATCAGTCTTTCTCCACATTGTTATACTGGTATGAAAATGTCCAAAGCCACCCTCTGCCTCCCCCCAGTATTCCCTTCAACCTGACACATTAAATTCCATTTTATTGAACATAGTGAGAACCTTGTTGTTGTTAGTTGCCATCTAATTGATTCCAACTCATGGGAACTTCATACGTCACAGAGTAGAACTACTCCATAGAGTTTTCTTGGCTATAATCTTAAGGAAAACAGATTGTCAGGTCTTCTCTTCCATGGTACTGCTGGGTAGGTTCGAACTGCCAACCTTTAGAACCTGAGTAAAAGAGGCAATATAGTGCACCTACCATTACTGATTCATATGGATAATTCATGTGACAAAAAATGGAAGTCTAGTTGGAAACTTCAAGTGCCCCTTAATTTCAGACCCTTGGTAGTTCAGGAAACCAGCCTTTTGTAGGAGCCTTCTCAATAAGCAGCCAAGCTAAGAGAAAAATGACAGGAAGCTTATTGATCAGTCACTGCTGAAGCCTTCTGTATCTTAAAAAAAATTACTACAAATATGATATCCTAATAACAATAATAATGCAAGTAATGTTGATTTTTTCCTATGTTCCAGGCACTGTCCTAATTGATTTACAAGTTTTGACTCTTCACAATTTTTCACATCAAACCTACAAGGCAGGTACTGATATTATTTTGATTTTCAGAGGAAGAAACTAAGGCTTATAGAGATTAAGTTAAAAAAAGAAAGAAAGAAATTACAAGAAGACTCTCCAGTATTGTGACATGTAGTGTTTCCCAGTTAGCTAAGATATATAATTTGTTAACATGGTATGACATCAGCAGATATACCGGCCAAAGCTATAGAGTGCTTCTGACTTGCAACATCCTGATTGCTTCTAAATTCCTCCAAACTGCCATCAGTGTGTAAAATTAGTGTGAAATAAACAATCCATCAAGTGCTCGAGTGCCTACTGACAAGCTGCAGTCTACTGAATCATAAAAGATAAAGGGGCAAGGGAGGAAGCTACCCTGGTTCCCTGTGATCACAATACTGTTTGTTTTTTATTTATCCCTCAGTCTGGATTGGGTGCATAAAAGCTATTTTGATTCCTTGACTCATTTTTCAAAAACTACCTATCCTATACATCAAGCCATATAATGTTTAAATTCCTATAATCAGCATAATGGGACCAATCAGTGGTTATAACAATGATTGTAATAATAACAATAACATCAACTGGTCTAACCCTTTAAAATGTATTACCTCATTTAATCACAGTAACCCTAAGAAGTTCTATTACTATACCCATAGTACAGATGAAGACTATGAGGCACTGAGAGATTAAGTAATTTGCCTAGTGTCCACACCTACCCAATTTGTGACACGGTGTGTTTCAACTATTTCAATGATCCCGTAGTACCAGTATTTACTAAGTGGCAATTCATGCCCACATTTTTTCAGACTATTAAGTATTTTGAGTAGTCTTTATTCATAGAACTCAAAATACCATCTATGTAAAGTAGCCATTCTAGATAGCACACTTTCAATCATTGACTCTTTGAAGATATAAGCATAATTAACCTCTAAGGGGAATCCTTTCCAATTCATAACCTGCCCTTTTAACACAAGAATACCATATTTTCTCTGACCTCTTTAACCAAAGGTATTTGATAATAAACACTTGTAAAATCCAGCACTTAAAAATACTGTCCCTAAAAGACATTGATATGATAATGGTTCCCAAATCTACCTGCACGTCATTAAACCTGAAGATTTTGTCAGAAATACAGATTTCTGAGTCTTACCCCAAACCTAATAGATCTGAATCTACAAGATGAAGTCTTAAGAATCAGTATTTTTAACAAGTTTTTCAAGTGATTGTAAGCCAGATAGCCAACCATTGATATTCTTATTGGCTTGAGAGATGTCAATACTCCAGTGGTTCTCAAACTGTGGTCTCCAGACCAGCATGATCAGCATCACCTACCCATACCTACTGAATCTCTGTTTTAACAAGCCTTCCATGTGATTCTGATGTATGCTACAGCTTGAGAACCATGGCCCTAAACTAGTGCTTCTCAAATATTAATGTGTATGTGAATAACCTGGGGATGTTGTTAAAATGTAGATTCTGATACTGTAGATCTGGGATAAAGCCCACAATTCTGCATTTTTGATATGCTTCCAGGTAATGCTAATAAATGAACTATGCTTTGAGACTCAAGGCTCTGTCTATAACTGCATTGACCAATATGGTACCACGTGTGGTTATTTAAGTTTAAAATAATTAAAATTAAGCAAAACGAAAAGATTCAGTTCTTCATCCCCATGGCTAACTGCTACCACGTTGGACAATACAGATAGAGAATCACATCATTGCAGAAAGTCTATTGAACAGCATTGTTCTTGAACTTCTATAACAGGGAGCCAAAGGTAATACTATGCATCTGTTCATAGTACAGAAATCCATGCACTTCTTCATTTTCCTTGATTTATTTTTCTTACCACTAACATATGAAAACTCTGTTAAAGAATTCACAAATAATATTGCTAAAAATAACTTTTTAAATGATCCATAAGTCATTAATCAGAGCAAGCTGGAAGCCTAAGTATACCACACAATGGGTGAAAACTACTCCTGGTTAGAACATTTTCTCTATATATATTTTTTAAATTTTTCAGGTACGGCCCAAATTAAAGTGATGTGGTTTGAATACAAAGAACTCGTTTGGGACACTCTCAGGAATGAAAGCTTGGGGTTAGTGTATTTGTTTTTTGTTACCCTGTAGTTTTTAGTAAGCTTCTGTATGTAATCTTTGTATGGGAAAGATGTCAGGATTCTTTGTTAAAGTATGTTGAGTATGACTTTAAATAAACACACTGAAGCTTTAAAGTTGGCTCAATCAACACTGTCACCTTCATTGTCCCTTCTGTGGAAGAAGAAAAAACAAAATCCATTAGCTCAAGCCTTTATTAAAACATTGCAAATGAGAACAGTCTTTAGATGACAGTTAAATTTAAGAATTTATAGAGGAAGGTCATTCAAAATTCACCTTGTTTTAATTGTTCACTGTTCAAATTCTCAGAAAGTATGGGGGAAATAGAGTCACCGCATGGGATGTAGAGGCAGAAAGACTGGGATCATGGTTTAGCCTCTGGGCAATTTTGGTTTAGCAAGAAGAGTACTCAGAAATAACTGGAGCTAAATTTTTTCTAAAGCCTGTGAAAAATATTTAGTCTTCATCTTTCAAACTATTCTCTGAATGCCGTATATCTTTATAACCACATATCCAAGAGAGTAATAAACACTCAAAACACTTAATGACTCACTCAATTTTTTAAAAACTAGGCCAGTGTTGTTCTTTGAACTACTTTAACTTAAACTTTTGAGTGTCATGGTAGATATTGTAATTGACTGTAATAGTTTTCCCTCATCTTTCTTATAACAGAATTTTTGCCCTTAACACAGGACCCATAAAAGTCCATAGTATCACATTCTCCAGGTAAAGTGATTCTATTCATTCATCAATTCAACATACAAAATCACTATTCTGGATGTTAGAGACAAAGCAATGAACAATCAAGATGACAATCTCTGCTAGTATTCTACTATGTGGAGAGAGACAATAAACAAAAAATAAACACAAACAGCTCAGTAAGAGTTTGAGGTATGAATTTTAAAGGAGTCAACATAGATAACAACCATCATTACTAATGCCAGCTTCACATGTGTCCTTTCTATGTTTGGTTTAATGATCCAACAAATCAGAGAACCCTGCTTTGCTAGGTGTGTAACTAGTGAGAGCACATTTCTATTGCTTGGAACCAAAGACCATTAACTATTGACCATATTGCAGATGCACTGAGCACCAAACCCCTTCCATTCCTTCTGCAGACCTTACCCATATCCAGCAAATCCCTGTGCGGTAAAGGCTACAGCTTTTCTCTGGCATGAGTGTGTTTTTTGGTTTTTTTTTGTTTGTTCTTTTATTTTTTATTTTTTTGGTAAGGGCCTAGGATCACTTAAATCATTCCTTAACTTGCAATTGTTCCTCAACCTTCGGACCCATTTCAATGTGTTTTGTCCTTGGTCATTTCTTTTTATGTATATATATAGTTTCTATTCTCCCTACATCTATTAGAGGTTACTGAGTAGACTTATGTTATCTTTGGGATGCTGGTTTCCTGTGATTTCTGCATTTTAAGGGTTTACCCTCCATTCTCTTTCCACAAAAGACAAGTCTGGCCTATAATATAGTGTGTCAAATGCTCATCTATACTTGTTACTAGGATGCTTTCTGGTGTTAATAAAGTCACCCAAGTCATTCTGTTTTTCTCTTTCAACCAGTGATTGGTTCACTGATTCCTCTTTCTCTACCTGTCCTTAAAGCAGTTCCAATATTTGGAAGAAAGCTTGGACTGGCAGCTAGAGCTTGAACTGAAATATTATTTTCAGCAATTACTCCTTTAGGGTTCACTTTAGCAGAGATCCTGTTATCTATTTTTCCCTTTTTCTATTACCACCTTATATGTTAGCATATTCAATCTTAATATTAGAATAATGCCTTCTTCTGCAAGGTAGTAAGTGTATGATATCTGACCTGATCCATCCTATGGTTTGCAAATAGCCTGAAACATTCTTACTGCCAAGCTTTCACTTTGAAAATGTCAGGTTTTCGAGGCCTTCAGCTCATTCCCTTCTCTCTTCTTGGAGAATGTTAAGAGTGTGCCATAGTCAGGTGTCCAGTGTCTTTTCCTTGATAGTGATGCAGTAACCCCTGAGAATACCCCCATTTCTCGTTTTTTATGGATTCCACAACAGGTTGAATAGCCTTTCTTTGTTTCTTAGGTCCCTGACTTAGGTAGATGTCCAAAATAAGCACATAATCAAAGAGTCTATCTGCCCTTGCTTGCCCCAATTTCTGTAGTAAGACATTGTCTTTATTTTGTGATTGAAGATTTGAGGTAAGAAATTTAGAATCATTTTGTAGGCACTCGTTTTTGCTACTATCTCCATAGGAATTGTACAGTTATTATCATTTAGGGAAAACTTAGGTTATATTCATATTCTTTTTCCTCCTGAAGATTCTAATATGGTATATGTTTTGTTGTGTATATTCTCAATAACAACAAATAAATATTTAAAAAAAAATTATACATTAATTTGAACTGCTATGATTTACTTAATTAAAAGACAGAAGAGCAACTTGAAAGTATATACTTTTTAATATTATTCTTAAAATGATTTAATACTTGTAAACAGCATTTGTTAGTTTTATACTTTAAAGTCTAAAGAATAACTAAGTTTATTTCAAGCCTATTATTTTTTTAGTTTGTTTTATTGTGGTATAATATATATATATAACAAAGGATTTGCCAATTCATCATTTCTTATATCTACAATTCAGTGACATTAATAATGATCATCATGTTGCACAACTGCCAACACTATCTGTTTCCAAATTATTCTACCACCATTGACAGAAACTCAGTGTCCCCTAAGTAATGACTTCCCCTTTCCCTTCTCTCCTGCTTCTGGTAACCACTAATGTACTTTAGCATCTATACATTTGCCTATTCTAGATATTTCTTATAAGTGGAATCATATAATATTTAAGGCTATTAACTTTTGTGTTTCCAGTGGGGTATTTTGTATATTTTAGATCAACTCTAGACATATCTTTTTGATTTTAGGTTCCTGAAGGGTCGGCAAAGCTTGTTGTGATGGTTAAGGTTGTATGTCAACTTATCTGGGCCATGATTCTTAGTGGTTTGGCAGTTGTGATCACTTCCATGATGAGATTTGCTGTGAGTAGTCAATCAGTTGAAAGGGAATTTCCTTGCTCATGTGGTCTGCATCGAATATAAGTGGACATTCTGACAAGGCTTGTGGGCTTTTGCTTGCACTTGACCCTGTATCTGGCTCCTGTTTGCCTGACCTCCGGTTCTTGGGACTTCAGCTAGCACCTTACCTGTGGTCTTGCCTGCCAGTCTTGGGATTCGTCAATCTTTGCAGCCTGTGAGCAAGAGCCCTGCTATCTGACTTGTTGATCCTGGGTTAGCCAGCCCCTGGCTACATGAATCAGGAGAAGCTTCTTTCCTTACCCACGGACTTGGGACATTCCAGCCTTTATAACCACGTGAGCCATTTCCTTGATATAAATCTCTCTATATATATATTTATACACTTTACTGGTTTGGCTTCTCTAGAGAACCCAGCTAAAGAAACTTGTCTACCTTAACTTACTTTACTCAGATTTAACAAAATATGGTTTGAATAAGCCTGCTTGAACATTAATAATAAAGACTTCTTGATAACTACTCACCTGAAGTTTGGCAGCTCCTTCTTTGATAAGATCACAAATAATTTCTTCTACTCTTCTAGGGTTACTGGTGTGAATGGAATTTTCTGGAATTCTGACATCTAAAAATAAAAGGAAATTAATTAACTACTTGTAATTCATTTTTTCCTAGGTTCCTCTAATACCAAGCAGAAGCTTGTATTATTTAAAGATACAGTGTATTTTGGTGTATTATTTTAAAAAAAAAAACAAAACAAAACAAAACAAAACAAAACCACTGCATTAGATTATCATTTACATCCCCCAAAAAATGTTTAAAGCTCATCTGTAGTTTGCCTCTAGATTAAGATGTAACTAGGTTCATAACTCATTTACTTTATCAGAAAGTGTACTTTATTCTAATTATAAAAATAATGCATGCTTACCACAAAAGTTACAGAAAAAATATAAAAAAGAAAATAGAAATCACCTAGAGTCCTATGACCCAAAAATAAAACAAGTAGACATTTTAGTTTATTTCCAATCAGTCTCTTTTCTATGATTACACTCACACAAGTATGTGCAGTTTTATCTCATTCTTGTTATGTGCTTTTGCATCTGGCTTTGTAAAATTAATGTTAATGCATATGTAGTTATAAAAATGTTTTTAACAGAATTCATTAACCAAAATATAACCCCAGAATTGAATGGAGATTAATACTTGAACTTTGTGAAAAAGGATTTTCTATAAGAGCCTTTCTACTTAAGATTCAGCTTGTATCCATATTTATACTTAAAAATACTTTTGAATAGAAGGTAAATAAATATTACATGATTATTCCCTATAAAGAAAAGATTCTAACAAACACTTAATATCATCCCAGAAAATTGTAAACAGCTTGAAATGTCTCTTCAATTTCACCCTTATCATAGTTACACTGCATCCCACAAACTCACATTAACCTCTGTGAGTTCACATTCATTTCCATCTACCAAAGTCATTGCCATTGTTGGAATCATCAATTTTCTCTAATTTTAGGACTAATAAATAGATTTTAGTATAAAAGAACATTCACAGAAATTCACATAAATGTCAAACGAGGCTTTAAAAAATATCAAATTAAAGTATATGTGACTCAATATCTTTTGCTGAAAACTGACACTTTCGGAGTAGTCCAAATTTTTCACATGACTAGATGCAGCTCCTGCCATCAATCACCCTCTGCAATTCATGTGTGTGTCCACTAAAAATGGTAGTTCAAGTTGTATATTCAAAATCAGTGACAAAGACGATTATCAGGACCAACTAAAGAGATCTTCTCTAAACTGTTTGAACAACCACCATCATTAATAGCTATTAACCAAGATATCGAGACAATTGAAGAAACATACCAGACATTGAAAGCAAAGGAATTATTTTCAAAGAGTCAATATTAAACAGTACATACAAATAAATTAAAAATGAAATGAGGTGGGTTTAAACAGTATCATCACAAATCAGATATGGACAAATGTAAATTTATTTCTCTGTACTGACTTCAGTCTAGTTCTAAAGCAACAATACCCTTATTTTCTAACAAACATGAATTTGTCCATTCATTGTAATGTGATCAATTCCAGTTTAAGAGTATCTTTCTCAGATTAATTTAATCTACCCTGGGTAAATACTTAGTCTTTCAGTGTTTTCACTCTTGTTCTTTCTCCTTGCCTTATCCTGTGGTAGCACCGAGATATATCAGGTAGTTTATACATTATAACGGCATTTTGGGATGAAGCTTCAATTCCACATAAAGCTCTTCAGATTCTCTGATTTCCATTTAGATGGTTCATCCTGCTTGGTGTGGTGCATATGTAGGCATCTGCTGTTTTCAATATCTATGTCCAACACCATGAAACTCTGTATAAAAGATACACTTACTCTACAAAATTTCTCGTCCTAGGTCTAAGCCTCTTCCAGTTCACCAGCATCTCAACACTTTGGAATACATTGGAACTTTTTGATGCTCTCTACATCATAGCAGGCTATGGAGGTGAGGGCTAGAGAGACACAGTAAACGGCTGTCTCAAACCTTCTCCTCTACTAAATACACTGCACAATCAATTCTATTCCATTGAGAAGACTCTTTGCTGTCATGAACACCCTTCCAATTATCCTGGTCACAGAATTCCCATTGGGAAGCAGGGCAGAAGCCACGTTTGTGTCAAGATTCTCAAAACTATATGGGCCTTTATTCCCATCCCTTCAGGTTTTTAGCTCATATGCAGTATGCAACAAGCAAGCCTTACAGCTGTCTCATCTCTGAAACTCTTCAGCCTCCTCCCCCAGCACAGACAAGGATTTGACTGGCTTCTTCAGGATATGGATGAAAATTATCTTCTAATTATCCACATACATAAACACTGGTATAGATGTCCAAGCTCTGACTTGATATTTTACTCAAAGCTATTTTAGATTTCAAAGCTAGGCTGCTAACCAAAGGATTGGCAGTTTGAATCCACCAGCCGTTCCTTGTCCTGTAGGCAGTTCTACTCTGCCCTATAGGGTTGCTATGCGTCAGAATCGACTTGACAGCAACAGGTTTGGTTTTTTTTGGGTTTTTTGGGTTTGGTTTTAGGCCAATATGCTCCCATGTGCCATTGTGAACTTGAACTGACTTTCATTTCCTAGACTCTATCTGCCCTTCCCCTAACACAATAAAAAGCTTTAATTCGATTAGTGGAGCAACATTAATAATTTCAGAAAAAGAAATCAAGTTCTAAAATCTCCAAATTTTATTCATTTACAATAGCATCATACTGATGACTGCAATTTACCAATCCATATTTAAAACTTTTCAATTATATCCAAACTAAAAAAAAACAAACCCATTGCCATTGAGTTGGTTCCAACTCATAGTGAGCCTACAGAACAGAGTTGAACTGTCTCATAGGGTTTTCAAGGAGCGGCTGGTGGATTCAGATTGCAGACCATTTGGTTAGCAGCCGAACTCTTTAACCACTGCACCACTAGTGATACTATAAAAGCATCTACAAAAAACAACTCAAGATGCTTGCTTGAAATGAGCAAGTTGTTTATATGAAAATTCAAAAAGAAAAAAAAATTAATGATTTAAATATAAGATTAGTAAGTAATCTATAGAGAATGCAATGCAAATTATTTTTAAACCATATAAAATTGGTTTATCCACAGTATTGTACTTTGTCCCTGACATGCATAATCATTGGTGTATTGATTTAAAACAAGAAAAAATTAAAATTACATGGATATATTCAGTAATGTAGTCAACAATATATATCAAATGTCTAATAGAAGTTGTTGCAGGCACTTTGTAAGTATGAGTAAACATACACAAACATACTCTATCTTTAATTCATATCAGCAGTGCATTCTGTTACAATAAAAAATGCCGTTAGTATATTTGTAATATGTTAGATAGACTTCAAACCAAAAAAAAAAAAAACAAAACAAAACCCATCGCTCTTGAGGCAATTCCTACTCATGGTGACCCTATAGGACAGAGTAGAACTGCCCCATAAGGTTTCCAAGGAGCAGCTGGTGGATTCAAATTGCCAACCTTTATGGTTAGCAGCAGTAGCTCTTAACCACTGTGCCACCAGGGCTCCAAAACCTTTATGAAAGGAGACTGCCGCATCTTTCTCCCCCAGAGTGGCTGGTGGGTTCAAACTGCCCACCTTTCAGTTAGAAACCAAGAGCTTTTAGCTTTTAACCACTGGGGCACCAGGTTCCTGTGTACAGGCTTAAAGTAAACGATTTCAAACTCTTTATTTTCTTATGTTGTGAGAATTTCATAAGGAGACTTGTTTGTTTTTCCTCAATAGGAATTTCAACAAATTCAGCCATTAGCGTTCCCATCTGCATGGGTTTCCAATAGCTAAGTTAAATTGGAGATGATGTGTGAAAGTCCAAATAACAGTGTAAAACTCTAAGGAAATGTAAAGGTCTGTCCAGTCATCAGGAGGGGACAACACAGAAATATATCTAATTCATGAAGAGACCCTGGTGGCCATGAAAATGCACCGTGCAGACTTCCAAGTACAAAGAGTGTAGTGGACTGAGGGTGCCCGAGGCTACTCTGAAATCAATCGCCGTTTTGCATAGAGGCCGCACCTCCCACAGCTGCTCCCAGCTAATTACTGAGCTAGTCAGGATACTGAAGCAGGTCAGTTCCTAGGAGATTTAAGACTCATCTGAATGTTGGCTCTGGCTCAAGGACTCTCCAATGGCCTTGTTTAACATGCTTTAATTTAGTTTGTACAGTAATCTAGGACTTTTCCACCCAACCTTCCTTCCCTTTCTCCTTCACTTGGAGTCAGGTTTGCGTAGCGATCTGATGGTTATGCCAGTCTCTCCAACTACCTCCCCATTTTCTCTTCTGAGTTTTTCCCCTAATAACATTCTTGCACATCTTATCCTGTCTTGGTTTCTGCTTCTCAGAAGACCTAAACTAACACAAGGCAGAATGGGGACCTGTGTCAACAACAGTTAAAGATAGGCTAAAAAGAAAGTCCTAAGAACTCTATTGAGGGATTTCTCAATTGAGGAGGTAAATTTCAGAGTCCAAACTATTTTCATTATTATGTTTCCTTGTTTCTTCAATCCACGGGATAGTGTTTCTCCAGGGTGGTATTGCATGGCAAATTAAGGTTCATATTAGTATTTCAGTTTAAGCGACTAAGCAAAAAATCAGATTGATTACTCACTGTTAGGAGGGGTGGTCCACCATGGACCCTGAGAGTCCCTGCTCATTTTTGCTGAGTGTGCCACACTGTAAGCCTTAATCTTCTCCTTATGCTGAGTAGTTTCTATAGCTAGTCACACAGGCAACTTAAATTAGTCAAGACAATCAGAGACTGAGATCATGTAAATGCTCATTCTCTGGAGAGAGGGGGACTGACTGGCTTGTTTGCTCTAGCTCGAAAAGTGCTGAATCCTTGGTTCTGGGTTTCTCTCCTGTAAGGCAACCCACTCTATGTGTAGGTTTCATCTGTCCCTCGTGTTGCCCAGTGGGTCAGGAAGCCAGTGCAAATCTACTGACACTTGTTACTGCTTTTGCTGCATGTAATACAGGTAGTCCCCACGACAAATGGGATCCACTTCAATGACTTCTTGTAAATTCGTTCTGATGTAAGTAGAATACCTTTTTTTTTTTTTTAACTTTCTTTATTATTACCTTTTATTATCAGTGTCTTTATAAATATAATCTTTATTTGTCTTTAAGAGTTGGCATGACTGATAAACAGCATCAGCAAATTACACACTGCAACACCGTATGTAGTACATATTACTAATGATGTACAAAAAAAGGAAGGTGATAAAGGTCGTAAGAGTGGTTTGTCCTAACTCGTCATAGGCGGGCACTACCTGTAACGCCTTATGTCTTGCATCTTCCATCAGCAACCAGGTAATGTGGCAGACTAAATCATTAGCTTGCAAGTGATGAAAAATCTCAAATTCTTCTCACTTAGTGACATACACTACTTCTTCACAAACGTGCTTCTGTTTTTGTCTTCCCTATTTCAGTGAATGAGGATACTATTCTTCCTACAAAGAAGAAAAGAGCTCAAATATCTAAGAACACCAATCAAAGTCCAGTGTAATACATAAAGGTAATCAAATATCTTAAACAGTCTTTTTCTTTAGGCAGGAAACACTGTTTTAATTAACTCAGCGTAACTATTATTCACTGAGGACTCATCCTATAGGAGTTAATGGGGTATCATTCGTGTTCAAGTTATGGTTAGGAGAATAACAATCATGCTTTTAAAATAGTACATTGGCTTGAGTGTAACACCAGTTAATGATCTGCCTTTTTTTATTCCAATAGTTTCATTCCAGTGCTGCAATTTACCTTAATTAAGTGTTTAGGTCAAATTATAATTTAAAGAGTTTACACAAACCCAATTAAACTGTTCAGCTCTGAAGTATGTTTTTGTTTGAGTATAGAATCCTGGGTATGTGTGCATGAACTCCTATGTAATAACTTCACAAAACTAAGGGCATTATATAATTGTATTCTTCATGCTGGCATTTGGCCCATCTTGGTAGCATCCAAGTATCCAGATGTTTCAGAAAATATTCACATAATTAGAAATTACACATAAAAAATCTAGGGCAAAATAAAAAAACAATGTTTCTTCCAAATAGCTAAGGAACATTAGTTTATGACCTCACAATAAAACACGATTTTGGGTTAGAAAAGAAATTTTCAAAGCTATAAAATTTTAATTCTTTTAAAATCTAGTTATATAACTAACCCAAAACTTTAGTATTTTAAATATGTGTTTTTTAAAAGTGTACAAATAACAGATCATGGTGAGGACATGGTTCTATTTTCCTTTTATATCACCTTCAATGTAAGCACACCATAAAATAAAGAAAAAAGAAAACCTATTGCATGGAGTCAATTCCAACTCACAGCGACCCTGTAGGACAGAATAGAACTGCCCCATAGAGTTTACAAGGAGCAGCTGGTGGATTCAAACTGCCAGTCTTTTAGATAGAAGCCAAGCTCTTAACCACTGCACCACCACAGCTCTGTTTATCCCAGCTGTATCATTCATAGGGAGCCCTGATGGCACAGTGGTTAAGGGCTAAGGCTCCTTACCAAAAGGTCAGCAGTTCAAATCCACCAGCTGCTCCTGGGAAACCCGATGCAGCAGTTCTACATTGTCCTATAGGGTTACTATGAGTCGGGATCGACGCAACAGGTTTGGCTTTTGGTTTTATCACTCATACACTATTAATGATTTATTAGTAATATTCCCATAACATTTAGCTATGCACATTACATGACAATCAAATTATGAAGAAATGATTCTGATATTTTAGAACTGTTAACATTTATTTGGGAGGCAGTAATAATAACTGTTACATTTTATATTTCCTTTCATTTTTGTATTTTATATACAAATGTTTGATCCTTAAAGTATGTCAGAGAATAAAAAGTCTGAACCTTACAAATGTCTACCCTAAAATGTTCCTTTATACGACTATAATCTGTTCATAGATTACCGGTAAAGGTCCATCCCATTACCCCAATACCAAAATTACTGTCAAGAAAAAAAAAATGAATCATGAAAAAAATTTTTTGGTATGATATAGACCCCTCCCCCCAAAAAAAGCTGTTTTTTTTTTTTAATTTTTCAAAATGAAAACCATGAGTTGTATAACTAATATTTTGCAGTTTGTTTACTGTGCCACATCTCATAAATAGCTCATAGGTTTTATTGGCATGAAATAATTAGTCTCTGATTTCTGCTTACTATTACTCACAATTCCTGATGGTGTTTTTTCAGTATAGACATGCTTTACACTATATGAAATATGAATACGAAAATTACCATCAAAATTTAATAAATGTCCTTGTACATTGAAGTGGAGAGGAAATAGGAGAAATTCGAATGACTTTCTGTTTCAGATTAGATAAATATAGATTTGATTCTATGATCTACAGTATTACTTTAAGCAAATTATATGGCTTCTGGGATTCCCCATCCCTATGAGGTATAAATTGAGGTTTACACCTACTTCAAAGACTTATAGAGAATATTAGAGATAGTTTGAGTAATGAATCTGTAACGTGTCCAGAACATTATAGGTTCTCAATAAAATATCACTGATGTTACTGCTATACTTGTAAAACTATATTCCTTCAATATTATTATAAGATTTTTCACAGATATTAATTTACCTATTAATTTCTTGAAATAACTGAAAATTAATTTGGTAAAATGACTAACCAATTCCTGTTATTACTACAGTTGGGTTATTCTTCACATTCTTTTTGTTTTTCTCAAAATTACATTTATATGCATCTGTTAAGTTATTTTCTTGTTTCTTCTAATCCATAAAATATAGCCTACATAGATGTAAATTCATATTTACTCAGGAATTCTAACTTTAATTTTACTAGATATACATATACAAATGGAAATATTTATTATTTTAGTTTCTAGAAGAAACTGTTAAAATATTCTTGTTTTGCTACTTTCATGAAAGTACTGTTGATTGTTCTTTTTTACGTAATCGCATTTTGTAATTCAGGCTTGAAAGTTCAGATCAGCCACTGATAAATTTTACAGATTTTTAAACTTAATTCTGTTTTTTTCTGAAAATTATTTATCTTTTCTACTTCTGTTACAAATCAGATATTTTTTACACTTCACTTTTCTCCCTCCATTATTTTAATGCTTTCTACCTACTTACATTTGTAAGAACTGGTTTAAACTCCTTATCCTTTAATTCTAATATCTTTGCCATTTTTGAGTCTGTTTTTATTGACTAATTTTCCTTCCAGTTCATCTGTTGTATTTTTCTGCTTCTTTGCATTCCTATTAATTTTCTACTGAATGCAGGGCATTGTGGATTGTACATTATTAGGCGCTGGAATTTTTTTTTTTTTCTGTAAATAATTTTTTTATTTTTGTTCTGGAACACAGCTAAATTATTCAGAAATAGTTTCATCCTTTTAAATCTTACTTTTAAGCTCTGTCAGGTGAGCGCTGAACAGCCTTTAGTCTAGGGCTTAATGAGCCCAGTTACTGAAGGAAAACCCAGTGAGGACTCTGTTCACTGCCTTATATCGAAGAAGGCCTTTCCATTCTGATTGATGGAAACTCACACTGTTCTTGGTTCTGTGTCAGCTCCAAGGATGGTCCCTCCTGCTCCTTACCTGTGTTCTTTCTCTGGCTTCTGTAGTTTTTTCAAATGCATGTACTGATTGGTACTTAGCCAAAGTACCAATTGGTGGGGACTCCTCTGAAGATCTACAGAGCTCCCTTTCTCTACGTAGTTCTCTCCCCTCTGGTGTACATCTCAGAAATGCTTTGGTCTCCCTGAACTTCAATCTCTGCCTCATCAACCTAGGGAAACTGTCTGGCTTTCACTAGGTGAGTTTTTCCTGGGCTGATTCCTGGAAACTCTCTACAGGCAGTGAACTAGTGAGCTTGAGCACTCATAGAACTAACCGCCTGTTCTTCCCTTCTTTCAGAGATTACTGTACTACACTGTTTACTGAAACTGCTGCTTCACATTTTTCCAGTTTTCAGTTGTTTAAGGCCAGCGGGTAAATTCTGTCCCAGTTGTCCCATCATGGCTGGAAGTGGGAGTCCCTACCTAGTTTCCTTAGTAGGAATGGTTTTTAAGTTCAAATAATTTTTATGTCAAAATGGGATATGATAAAAGAAAACATTTTGTGCCTGTGTTCTTTGATTAAAGAACACATTAAACACTGTCATATTCTTTCATTGAAGGGGACATTCAATTTTCTTTCTCTCATGTGAAACAACATATATCTAAGCTATCAAGACATAACTTCTGTGCTCTTTTTGTCCTTGACATATTCATAAAAAATGTAAATTTTGTCATTTCTAAAGACTAGAAATGGGAAGAAGTAGTATTAACAAGTATTATAATTGAACCTCTAAGATTTAATATGTCATACATTAAAAGAGTAGTTTGATAAATTAGAGAATGTTTAGTTAAAAAAAATAAGTTTTTCTTTGTCAAATGGGTAATTTAATAGTCTACAATAGCCTGGTATAATGGACAATTGTTTAGAACAAGAGGGCATACAAGGTATTTACATCTTCCCAGTATTTCCTACGGGTGTGGCAAATAGAGGTACTGACAAGATTTGGTCTTTATCTGTCAAATTTGAGGTATAGTCAAAATCCCCATTTTTCTGAGCACCATCTCCAGAAATGAGACCAGATCAGAGAAAGTGTATCAGATGCAAGCATAAGAAAGCAACGGTGAGATGAAAGAAGCTACACTTGGTGGGGACTATCTGAATAAGGAAAACTGAAGAAGAACTGACACCTTTGAAATGTGGTGTTGGCGAAGCATATTGAATATACCATAGACTGCCAAAAGAATGAACAGATCTGTCTTGGAAGAAGTACAACCAGAATGCTCATTAGAAGCAAGGATGGTGAGATTATGTTTCACATATCTTGGACATGTTATCATGAGGGATCAGTCCCTGGAGAAGGACATCATGCTTGGTAAAGTAGAGGGTTAGCAGAAAAGAGGAAAACTCTCAGCTAGATGGATTGACACAGTGGCTGCAACAATGAGCTAAAGTATAGCAAAGATTGTGAGGATGGTGCAGAACTGGGAAGTGTTTCCTTCTGTTGTGCATAGGGTCACTATGAGTTGGAACTGACTCGATGGCACCTAACAACAATCTGAAGTTCAGAGAATAGTCCCTGAGCCAATGCCTCTCATCTGCAGCTGTGATAGTAGTCAACTGTATCTTATATATAGATGTCAGTGAGGGAGTAGGTAAGGAGAAAAAAGGGGACATTAATTTTCCATAAATATCAGTAAATGATTTTAATGTAATTACTTAAATGCAAAAATACAGTATTATCATTAGTATAATTGTTTCATAGAATTCATCCTTTTTGTTAATTATAATCTTAAATATATTAATTGTGTTCATGTGGAACCTGTACATAGACCAAGAGGCAGTCATTGGAAAAGAACAAGGGGATACTGAGTGGTTTAAAATCAGGAAAGGTTTACTTCAGGGTTGTATCTTTTCACCATACTTATTCAATCACTATGTTAAGCAAATAATCAGAGAAACTGGACTGTATGAAGAAGAACATGGCATCAGGATTTATGGAAGACTCATTAACAACCTCTGATACGCAGATGACACAACTTTCCTTGCTGAAAGCAAAGAGGACTTGAAGAACTTACTGATGAAGATCAAAGACCACAGCCTTCAGCATGGATTACACCCCAACATAAAACAAAAATACTCACAACTGGACCTATAAGCAACATCATGATAAACAGAAAAGATTGAACTTGTCAAGGATTTCATTTTACTTGGATCCACAACCAACATCCATGGAAGCAGCAGTCAAGAAATCAAATGACCATACTTCCAGCAATATGGCGCTCTAGGCAGAAGTGCCACACTGTCCATCCACAGCAAAGATCTGAAAAACTAAGTCAAACAGAGAAAACACCAATCCTGAAACCCTAAGCATCAAATGAAGAGATAAAGAACTCATCCAAGCACCAAGTGGAGTGAGAAACTGACATAGAACAGAGAGCGAGGAGAGATTCATGCAGAGGACCCCTATCAACTAAAGCAGCACAGATCCGCCATCTTGGACTCCTATCAGTGACCAGCAGATAGGGGGTACGAGAAAACAGCTTCACGGAGCATCCAGCAGGGGACAGAATAACTGGTAACCAGCAATATACGCTTTCCCACCCTCAACCATTCTTCACCACCACTCAGCCTTCTCTGCTTCCCGCAGCCAGAGTCTCTTGGCCGGGAAGCACCGGCTGCTTGGATTGCACCCTCCTGCACTGGCTGACTCCCTGAGTACCATTTGTTGGCTGCTGGTGTTGCTTTTTTTTTTTACTTCTTTTGATTTATTTCTTATTTCTCATTACCTCCCCCTCCTTTTGCTCAAATACCTGGATCTGTGCGCCATCTTTGCCTCTTCCTGAAAGGCTGTGAATCTCCACTTGAATGTGAAACTGCTTCCCGGTCCATGTTGCCACGCTGGTGGGATCTCGGGGCTTTTTGTTTGTTTGTTTGTTTTTAAGTGTTTGTTTATTTTCTTTTTCTTTTCTTGAATTGGGAGCCTGTTCTAGTCAGGCAGTACTGCGAGGCTTGAGACCGACACCCTAAGCTTGTGCAGAGGAGCAGAGGTATCCCTGAGGGCATTTCTTTTTTTGTGTTTTTTTTTTTTTTTTTTCTGCTTTTTGGGGGGTTTCTCTTATTTTTTTTTTTAAATTTGTTTTGTTTTGTTTTCCCTTTTCTATTTCTTCATTACTCAGTTCCTAGTCTCTTTATACCTTCCTTCTCTTCCTGTTCCCTGAATATCCGGTGCTGAGTAACACCTCTACGCCTTCTAGCCAGGCTGTACTTCAACACCTGGGAACACCATCCCCAGACCTCATAGCCACACCGGTGGGATCCCTGGGAGGTTTTCTTTTTTTTTTTCTTGCTAATTTTTATTTATTCATTCTTTTCTTTTTTTTCATGTTCTTCCCCTTTTTACTTTTTTCTATTTCAGTCTCTCATCTCTCCACTCCAACGGCAAGCTGCCCGAGCACTCTTTTTTCTTTATTTGTATGTTTTTAGCTCCTGTTCCTCTCTCCTCTCTCCCATACCCATCTTAGCTCCATGCATCACAATCTCCCCCCTCCATCCTGCCTACTTGCATGGTGCACTTAACATCACACCACCAAGCAGCACAGGCACAGCCTACCTGAACCTGCCCTGCATTGATTACGGCCCATCCTCGTGGCTATAGTAAGTGCCACAAACAACCCATCCCAGCAACTCCTCTTGAGCTAGACCTGCACTGCTGTACCATATCTCAGCAACAGACCCTGACAATTGAGAAGGAGGCAAAAAGTATCATGCCCACAGACAAGCAAATGACAAAGAACACAAAATCTGCCTGCTCAGACATAGCTAAATTAAAAAAAAAAAAAAAGACAAAACAAACAAATCTACAATCAATAAATGAGAAAAATAACTACTGAATGCCCCCAAGACAGAGACAACATCAAAACATTTACAAAAACTGGACAGGATGGTTCCAGTAGGTATCAAAAATAAAATACCCAATGACATTCCAGTAGAAGAAAAGGCACTAGAACTACCTGATAGGGAATTCAGATCTTTAATACTCAGAATTGTCCAAGAGTTGAAGTAAAAAGCAGACAAAAAGGAGGAAAAAATAGGCAAATTCTTGGAAAAGGTAGAAAAAATCATGGAAGATACAGACAAAAAATGGAAGAATTCAGGAAAATAATGCAGGAACAAAATGCTAAAATACATTCACAACTAGAAATTATACAAAAACAACAATTCAAAATCCAAAAGATAAAAAAACAAGATTTCAGAAATGGACACTATCACAGAAGGGCTGAGGAGCAGATTTGAAATGGTGGAAGACAGGATCAGTGAAATTGAAGACAAACACTTGGATATAACTCTGTTTGAGGAAAACTCAGAAAAAGGAACAAAGGAAAATGAGGAGACCCTGAGAATTATGTGGGATACAATCAAAAGCAAAAATCTTCGAGTGATCAGAGTTCCAGAACAGAGGGAGAAAACAGAAAACACAGAGAAGATCATTGAAGAACTGCTGACAGAAAACTTCCCCAATATCATGAAAGATGAAAAGCTGACCATCCAAGAAGCTCAATGAACCCCATATAGGATAGACTCCAAAAGAAAATCACCAAGGCATGTCATAATCACTCTTGCCAAAATCAAAGACAAACAAAAAATCTTGAGAGCAGATCGTGTAAAACAAGAAGTCACATACAGAGGAGAAACAATAAGACTAAGCTCAGATTATTCAGCAGAAACCATACAGGCAAGAAGGCAATGGGATGACATATATAAAACCTTGAAAGAAAAAAATTACAGGCCAAGAATACTATCTCCTGCAAAACTCTCATTCAAATATGATGGTGAAATTAGGACATTTCCATATAAATGGAAATTAAGGGAATATGTAAAAACCAAACTAAACTTACAAGACTTATTAAAGGGAGTCCTTTGATCTGAGAACAAACAACATTAGACCACAGGTTGAGTATAGGAAATAGGATTGTACTAGTCAGATACCAACTAAGGAAATGAACTCTTAAGGACTACGCAAAACCAAAAGAATTACAAAAGGGAACCAGAGAGGTTAATCTGTAAATGACAACAGCATCAGAACAATAAAAGAGGGAATAAACATTGTAGGTATAGAACCTTTTAATGGAGAGGAAGGCAAGGCAATACCAAGTAATAATAGACTGCTTCAAACTTGGAAAGATAAAGGTAAATTTCACGGTAACCACAAAGAAAGTTAACAAAGACACTCATAAAAATAAAGAGGAAAAACATAAAGTTTCAGTAAAAACAAATCTTACAAAAACAAAAGAAATGAAAAAAATCAACAAAAAAAAGGAAGTCAGCACAGGAAAGTAAGAGGAACAAAGAAAACGTCAGCACCACAAAAAAAATCACTGCAAAATGGCACCAATAAACTCACATCTATCAATAATAACACTGAATGTAAATGACTTCAATGCACCCATAAGGAGACGGAGAGTGACAGGATGGATAAGAAAACAGGATCCATCAATACACTGTGTACAAGAGACACATCTTAGAAACAAAGATGTGAATTTATTAAAAATCAAAGGTTGAAAAAAATATATCAAGCTAAAAACTACCAATAAAAGCAGGACTGGCAATACTAATCTCAGATAAAATAGACTTTAAAACAAAATCCACCATAAAAGATAAAGAAGGACACTATATAATGATTAAGGGGATGATCCATCATGAAGACATAACATAATAAACATCTACGCACCCAATGACAGGACTCCAAAATACATAAAACAAACTCTAACAGTACTGAAAAGACAAATTGACAGTTCCACAATAATAGTACGAGACTTCAACACACCACTCTCTGTAAAGGACAGAACATCCAGAAAGAAACTAAACAAAGATACAGAAGACCTAAGGGGCATAATCAGCCAACTTGACCTCATCGACATATATAGAACACTCCACCCTACAGCTGCAAAGTACACATTTTTTTCCAATGCACATGGAACGTTCTCCAGAATAGACTACATCTTAGGCCACAGAGCCATCCTCAACAAGATCCAAAAAGTTAATTCAAAGTATTTTCTCTGACTACAATGCCATCAAGGTAGAAATTAACAACAGAAAGAGCAACGAAAAAAAAAATCAATTACATGGAAACTGAGTAACATCCTGCTTACAAACCACAGGGTAATAGAAGAAATCATAGATGGAATGAAAAAATTCCTAGAATCAAACGAGAATGAAAACACATCATACCAAAACCTTTGGGACACAGCAAAGGCAGTCTTCAGAGGACAATTTATAGCAATAGATGCATACATCAAAAAAGAAGGGACAAAATCAAAACATTAACTACACAACTCAAAGAAAGAGAAAGAGAACACCAAAAAAAGCTCACAACCACCAGAAGAAAGGAAATAGTAAAGATCATAGCAGAAATGAATGAAATAGAGAATAGAAAAACAATAGAAAGAATCAACAAAACCAAAAGTTGGTTCTTTGAAACAATCAACAAAATCAACTAACCACTGACCAGACTGACAAAAGGAAAACAGGAGAGGACGCAAATGACCCAAATAAGAAATGAAATGGGTGGCATTACAACAGACCCAACTGAAATAAAAAGGATCATAACAGAATATTATGAAAAACTATACTCCAGAAAATTTGAAAACCTAGAGGAAATGGGTAAATTTCTAGAAACACACTACCTACCCAAACTATAATACAGTGATGTTGAAAATCTGAACATACACATAACAAGAGAAGAAATTGAAAACGTAATAAAAAGACTTCAAGCAAAAAAAAAGCCTTGGCCCAGATGGCTTCACTGGAGAATACTACAAAACATTTAGAGAAGAGCTTCTACCAGTACTACTCAAGCTATTTCAGAGCGTAGGAAAGGAAGCAACACTTCCGAATTCATTCTATGAAGCCAGCATAACCCTGATACCAAAACAAGGCAAAGACATCACAAAAAAACAAAATTACAGACCAATATCTCTCAAGAATATAGATGCAAAACTACTCAACAAAATTCTAGCCAATAGAATTCAGCATCATATCAAAAAAATAATACACCAC
>NW_004444196.1:661183-704937 GCF_000243295.1 Trichechus manatus latirostris
CACTCCTATTTAACATTGTGCTGGAAGTTCTAGCTAGAGCAATAAGGCAAGAAAAAGAAATAAAGGGCATCCAAATTGGTAATGAAGAAGTTAAACTATCTCTGTTTGTGGATGATATGATACTATACATAGAAAACCTAAAGACTCCAGAGAAATCTACTGGAACTAATAAAAAGATTCAGCAGAGTGGCCGGATAGAAGTTAAACATATAAAATTCAGTTCAATTCCTGTACACCAATAAAGAGAATGATGAAAAGGAAATCCGGAAAACAATTCCGTTTATAATAGCCCCTAAAAAAATAAAATACTTAGGAATAAATCTAACCAGGAATGTAAAAGACGTATACAATGAAAACTACAAACACTACAGCAAGAAACCCGAAGGGATCTAAATAAATGGAAAAACATACCATGCTCATGGATAAGTCGACTCAACATCGTGAAAATGACAATTCTACCCCAAGCAATTTACAAATACAATGAAATCTCGATCCAAATACCAACAAGATTCTTCAAAGAGATGAGAAAACTAATCATTAACTTCATATGTAAAGGGAAGAAGTCCTGAATATGTAAAGCACTACTGAAGAAGAAGAAAAAAGTAGGAGGACTCACCCGACCTGATCTCAGAATCTACTATATAGGTACAGTAGTCAAAACAGCCTGATACTGGTACAATGACAGATACATTGACCAATGGAACAGAACTGAGAACCCAGATGTAAATCCATCCACCTACGGTCACCTGATCTTTGACAAGTTCCCAAAGTCCATCAAATGGGGAAAAGACAGTCTTTTTAACAAACGGTGCTGGCAAAACTGGATGTCCATCTGCAAAAAAAATGTAACAGGACCCATACCTCACACCATACACAAAAACTAATTCAAAATGAATCAAAGACCTAAATATAAAGCGAAAAACTATAAAGATCATAGAAGAAAAATAGGACCAATGCTACAGGCCCTAATACATGGCATTAACAGGATACAAACCATAACTTGCAATACACAAACCCCAGAAGATAAGCTAGGTAACTGAGATCATCTAAAAATCAAATACCTATGCTCTTCAAAAGACTTCACCAAAAGAGTCAAAAGAGAACCTACAGACTGGGAAAAAATTTTTGGACAGTACAAGTCAGACAAATGTCTAATCTCCATAATCAACAAGAAAATCCAACACCTCTACAAAAAAAAGACAAATAATCCTATTAAAAAATGGGCATAGGAAATGAATAGACACTTCATCAAAGAAGACATTCAAGTGGCCAACAGATACATGAGGAAATGCTCGCAATCACTAGCCATTAGAGAAATGCAAATTAAAACCATAATGAGATACCATCTAACCCGGCATTACTGGCACGGATCAAGAACACTGGAAATAACAAATGTTGGAGAGGCTGCGGGGAGATCGGAACTCTTATGCACTGCTGGTGGGAATGCAAAACGATACAACCATTTTGGAAAATGATACGGCGCTTCCATAGAAAACTAGAAATAGACATCTCATTCGATCCAGCAATCCCACTCCTAGGAATGTATCCTAGAGAAATAAGTGCCATCACACGAATAGACATATGCACACCCATGTTCATGGCAGCATTGTTCACAATAGCAAAAAGATGGAAACAACCTAGATGCCCATCAACAGATAAATGGGTAAACAAACTATGGTACATACATACAATGGAGTACTACACAACAATAAAGAACAATAATGAATCTGTGAAGCATCTCATAACATGGATGAAACTGGAGGACATTATGCTCAGTGAAATAAGTCAATCACAAAAGGACAAATATTGTATGAGACTTCTATTTTAAAAACCTATGAAAAAGTTCACACACAAAAAGTAACAATCTTTGTTGGTTACCAGGATGGGAGGGGTGTGGGTGAAATACTAAATAGACAATAGATAAGTGGTATCTTTGGTGAAGGTGAGACAGTACACAATACTGGGGAAACCAGCACAACTTGTACAAGAAAAGATCATGGGAGCTCCACAGACACATCCAAACTCCCTGAGGGACTGAATTGTTGGGAGGAGGGCTGTGGGGACCATGGTCTTGGGAACATCTAGCTCAATTGGCATAACACAGTTTATAAAGACAATGTTCTACATTCTACTTTGGTGAGTAGTGTCTGGGGTCTTAAAAGCCTGTGAGCAGCCATCTAAGATACTCCACTGGTCTACATCCCAGTTTTGTCCAGGACAGATCTGGTTTATACCTAGTGCCAAAGGACTAATTGTCCACAGCTACCAAGGCCTCCAGCAGACTGAGTCCAGTACAGCTAGATGGTGGCCGGCTACCACCACTGACTGCTCTTACCGGGATCACAACAGAGGGTTCTGGACAGAGCTGGAGAAAGATGTACAAATTCTAACACACACACACACACAAAGACCAGATTTACTGTCCTGAAAGAGACTGGAGAAACCCCGAGAGTATGGCCCCCAGACACCCTTTTAGCTCAGTGGTGAAGTCACTTCTGAGGTTCACCGTTCAGCTGGGAATTCTACAGCCCCATAAAACAAAATAGGACTAATGAGGCATAGCAGTCCAGGGACAAGGACTAGAAGGCAGAAGGGGACAGGAAAGCTGGTGATAGGGAACCCAAGGTTGAGTAAGCGTAGTGTTGACATGTAGTGGGGTTGTTAACCATTGTCATAAGGCAACATGCGTACTGTTTAATGAGAAACTATTTTGTTCTGTAAACCTTCACCTAAAGTGAGAATAGCAGCACAACTGGATGAACGTAATGGATGTCGCTGAATTGTGCATGTAGAAATTTTTGAAATGGTATATCTTTGGCTGTGTATATTTTCACCAAAAAAAAAAAAAAAATTCGAGAAGGGAGAGTGTTGATATGTTGTGGGGTTGTTAACCAATGTCATAAAACAATATGTGTACTGACTGTTTAATGAAAAACTATTTGTTTTGTAAATCGTCACCTAAAGTATAATAAAAAAAATTTAAAAGAAAGATTTCAAAAAAAAAAAATCAAATGACATAATGCATTTGGCAAAACTGCTTCAAAGACCTCTTTAAAGTGTTGAAAAGCAAAGATGTTACTTTGAGGACTAAGGTGTGCCTGATCCAAGCCATGGTGTTTTCAATAGCCTCATATGCGTGTGAAAGCTGGACAATGAAAAAGGAAGACCAAAGAAGAAATGATGCCTCTCAATTATGGGATTGGCAAAGAATATTGAATATACCATGAATGGCCAAAAGAACAAACAAGTCTATCTGGGAAAAAGTACAGACAGAGTGTCTCCTTGGAAGCAAGGATGTCGAGACTTCATCCCACGCACTTTGGACATGTTATCAAGAGGGATCAATCCCTGTAGAAGGACATCATGTTTAGTAAAGTAGAGGGTCAGCAAAAAAGAGGAAGACCCTCTATTGACACAGTGGCTGCAACAATGGTCTCAAACACAGCAACAAGTGTGAGGACAGCTCAGGACTGGGCAGTGTTTCGTTATGTTGTGCACAGGGCCACTGTGAGTGGGAACTGACTTGATGGCACCTAACAACAACACGTATAGAAGGGGATCCTACATCCCAGTTTTGTCCAGGACAGTTCCGGTTTATGCCTATTGCCTCAGGATAATCATTTAATAGTCAACATTTAATGCTCAAAGTTTCCCAATTTGGACTATAAATTATATGTGCTTTGTATTGTGCCTTTACCTTGCTCACACAGATTACGTTTTTATAACAGATACACAACATATTCTACCTAGAGTTTAGTTTTTACTTGTGATGGTAAAAGTAATATTTGCTGCTTAATGCATGAATATATTGTACATACCATCCTGACCTTGCAAATACTTTTAAAATTATTTCATTCCGTGTTCATTTATAGTTTTAGCCATTTTAAAACCATTCTCCATATTAATTTTTTGAATTAAACCTATTCTCAGCTTAATATACACGAGTGTTCTTGTATAATCACTAGAAGGAGTGAAGTAGTTTCCTGAAGAAGAAACAAACAGCCCTAATCCATTTCATACTTACCCGCTTGTATTCCCATTGATCAAGCATATAGCTAGGACTATTTCTATAGCTGAAGAAGAAAACACCAAGCTAGATACAGTAGTTTATATTTTTGGCAGTGACGAAACTTCAGGTTTATGCTTCCATTAATTGACTCTTCCACCCAGCTATTTCCCATTTCAGTGAATACCAAGAAACAAATCCCACTACACAGAGGCATTTTACTTCATGGTAACTGGAACAGAATGGTCAAAGCGTTTTAATAATTTGGACATTTTCATTACACTAAAGCTCAGTTGCTATTTGTCAAAATCATTCCCACGTCTAATGTAAATGTCCAAAAGTGAAAGCAAAGAATACGCAACTTTAACTATCCATGTAGCCTGGTATCTGTGGTAACATCATTTACCAGGAATTTTTCAAGGGAATATAATAGATATTGTCATATGGAACCAAATTGTGTCAATAGCAGTGTTTCTGATAATTAAAAAGATTGGTCACGGGTGTAAATTGGAGTACACAAGGAAAACAGTAAAAACCAGGTTTTTAGACATTTAAGCAGTGGTGCAAAGGATAGGATTTAGGTGAGTATACACTGCAAAGGAAAAACAGCTGCATACCTGCTTCACGCTTTATGAGTATCATGAGAATATTTGATGCTCAATTAAATCATCGTAATTATGATTTTGGGTGTCGCCCTAAAGAAAGAATATCTTAACTTTAATTATCTGGCCAGGAAATACTACTGCTTTTTGCATAGATATGAGCAATCATGTTTAATCATAATGTAATAAACCAAATTTTAAAACTGCCTCAAAAATATTTTTCTAAGATAAATAAAACAGTCATTCAGGCAATACAATGTTTACCTTTATTTTTAGAGGAAGGTGTTACATTGATAATACTATATATATCAATATTCAATAATATATATGACATATATATCAATAATACTGATATATGTATGTCAGCAAATTTATCTTACATCAGAATTAAGTGAAGAATGGAGAAGGTGACTTGCCATTATGGAAATTTTTATTTAATATTTAATAAAAAGGAAATTTTTTGAGTTTATTTATGAAGTATATTACAAGTACTTTTACATTTTATTAGAAGCTGAGTGATTTACATCTCATCTAATATTTTCCCTAATTAATTAGTTTTCCTTTCTGAAGGGCTTCATCATATAAAAATTATGTAACCCTTGCTAAGTTACAGAATGAACCTCTGTGTCCTCAGTTTTTCATTTATAAAATGGGGATGATAAAGATACCTACTTAGCAGGATCTCATTGTCATTGAGTCAATTCTGACTAATAGCAACCCTATGGGACTGAGTAGAACTGCTCCATAGGGTTTCCAAGGAGTAGCTGTGGATTCGAACTGCCTACATTTTGGTTAGCAGCCCAGCTTTTAACCTCTGTGCCACCAGGGTTCCCTTAGCAGGATAGTTTAGAGGAATAAACTCATTAATACGTGTAAATTTCTTAAAGCAATGCTTGGGACTTAGTAAAAGCTCAAAAAATGTACCTATTGTTTTGAAGATGAAACCAAGATATAGAGTGGCTAAATTATTTATCCATACTAGTACAAGGTAGTTTACCAGCAATATTCAAACGAAAGTTCATAACTTACAGCCTGGTTATGCTAGAATTGACTTTATGATCTTGTGTTTTTGCTTCTTAAAATGTTTCTTAATATTTTTCTCCTAACATAATATATCCGAAAGGAGCTTCTATTAACAAAAGAAGATAATTTTAATTAATGCAACAGACTAACATAGAAAAAACAGTGAAAATCCCAATATTACTTTTTGTTATTTGACATGATATTAGTAGCGCTTTAGGCACTAGAGTCACCACAGGTCTACCTGATAGAGCAAAATTGAATCTGGAAACTGATTGCTGATGCCAACCTTTGTGCTTTGTCCAGTTTACTAGTAAGTTTGCTCTATCACACCCCACCCAGTGTCTCAATAAGCACAAACCCAAGCACACACCACATAGACACAGACACAGACACACACACACACACACAGAAACACCCCCTTCCCCACACCCACACACCCTACATTATCATGTTTGACTTTTATACATTTATGCCCTGAAGTACCTATTCTTTCTTTTTTTTTAACCAATGATGTGGCTAGCATATAAAAGTATTTTTTCCCCCCAAAGTGATGAGTGGCCAAATAGCACTGAAAATTGACTCACTGGTGATTATTAAAATGTACTTGTTAAAGATTTGATTATAATCCCCATTTCGTAAGAGAAATTGAACAAAGATTAATGGTAAGACCCATTTCACCTGACATGGACAAGTGCTAGTTTATTCTCTGTCAAAATTTTTTCACCACAAAATGTTGAATCATATACATTAGAGACCCTCTTTAATTTTATATCAATTTATTAAATCATTCTGTCAAAATCTAAAGTCAATTATTTTTTCCCTCAGTCAGATTACATAACTCCCTCCATCATGAAATTCTGTCCCTACATATTCTATATTTGCCTGTGTCCAAGTACCTATGATACTTCATTATATTTACATGTTTAGATATCTGTTTCCCATTCCTAGAGAATAATCTCCTTGCATGGACTATCTGACTTTATATATGCAGCATACAGTTTAGGGTGTGGTACACAGAGGATGTTTTTGAATGAAAGAATAAATGCATGGATATGTAAATACAATGATTAAAAACTGCTTAACATTAAAAAGTGTATGTTATGAAAAACTTCCTTGAAGACATCACATAAATATTTAAAATTTAGTTTCTTAATATGTAAAAGGATAATAGTAATAATACAAGTTTCATACGATTGTTGTATAGTACAAGAGAAATGTATATACTAAAACTTTGGTAAGCTGAACACTATACTAACATGAGTTATTATTTTTACATCTACTCTCTTTTAAACTTTTGATACAGTTTTTTTTTCCCTCTCTAAAACGTATCTCTAATTATTTCACTTCTTTTCATTTTCACTGTTCTCAAGTCTAAGACATGAACAACTCTCACCCATGGCACCATTGCTCCACATATGCTGCTGTCTACCCCTTTGCTCTTTAGAGGATAATCAGAGTATACTCAAAACAAACTGATATACCATTCACATGCCACAAGTCCTTTAGCTTCCCACTGAACTTGGGATAAAATCTCAAATATTTATTATGACCCCTCTTCCCACACTTTCTTCCACTTTTCCCCGTTCAATTCCATCCCCCTACGTGGCTCCTCTTTCAGTTCCTTAAACTCAATGAGAAACTTACGCTCTCAGAGCTTTCCACGTTGTCTTCCTCTGCCTGACATGCACTTTCCAGCATTCCTGGTTATTTTTCAGGTCTAATCTTAACTGGTAGGAGCCCTGGTGTCACAACGGTTAAGTTCAGGTGCTAACCAAGAGGTTGGTGGTTCGAACCACACAGCCACTCAACAGGAAAAAAGACCTGGTGATCTGCTCCCTTAAAGATTAAAGCATAGAAAACCCTATGGGGCAGTACTACTCTGTCACAGGTGGTCACTATGAGTCAAAATCGACTCAAAAGTACCCAACAACAACAACAATCTTAAGAGCACTTCCTTAAACAGGCCTTGCTAAAGGTTGCCATCTGAATAGGTCTTCTGGTTTTGCTATCTGATGGTATTCTGTAATTACCCTTCAGAGCAAGTATTGCTGTCTCTAGCTTTCTATGCCTTTGTTCGTATTTGACTAACGTCTGACTCCCCTCACAACTAAGCAGAATAAAGACAAGGATAATGATTACTTTGATCTTCACTCTTACATAAAGCAGAGTAGCTGACAATTAATAGGTTTTTAAAACCTTTTCTGATGGATACTGTCAGTCTTTACTTACTAGAATATTTGATTGTTAGAACAATGCACTAGAACTGTGGTACCAAGTCCCAAGACGGTTTGGTATGATTGTATATTACCCATACGTTGCTTAACATGGTTAGGATAAATCACTATTTTCTGAGATGCATTCGTCTGTATATTTCAAACTCTCTGGGAAGACATCCAATATGTATTTTATTTTCTTCTTTTCCACAGACAACGAAAAGTCAACATCAGAATTTAGCTCTACTTTATGCAGGGAATACTATTTTATCTATCTAACAATTTTTAGGCACATACCGTCTTTAGATCTCAGAAAAGAATATTGAATTTTAATATTATTACTTCCAAAATAATAAGATTTATTATTAAAATATATGTGGAAACATGTAGCATTGTTTTCTTTTTTATTATTGTTTTAGTTATAATAATGCTACATGGTTTCAGTAAATCCAGAATGTCAGTAGTTCCAAAGTTTAGAACTTTATTTCTCATTTATGCAATAGCCTATTGCAGTTACCTACAGTCTGCAAGTGGCTTACCTCATGGTCATTAAGGGACACAGGCTTTATCACGTAAGTCCTCTATCTCGTAGTGCGTCAGTGTCCTCTCTTTTTAGATGGAGGAGGGGATATTAAGAGTGGTAAAAGTGCATCTACGTGTCCAACACAAGGGCCAAGAAATGATATGTAACAATTCCACTCATATTCCATTGGTGGGAACTGGTCACACAGCCCCACCTAGATGCAAGGGAGGCTAGAAACATAGCTTGTGATCGTATAGCTGCTTCAGATGACACCTTTACACTATGGGAGGCAGAACATAAATTTTTGGTTGACAGCCAGCTTTCCCTGCAACAATAGTATAAACACAAACTAGTGTTGAAGCACATGCACAGTACTGCATAAAATAAATGATAAGACTAGCCACAACATATTCTGATTTTGTTCAGCTTGTTTATACTTTTCTATGTATAAGGATACAACTTGAACAAAGTTACAAAATTCAAAAAGTTTGCAGTTCTATTTTTGTGATAAAAATTGATCATTTCTTTATTATTTGAAAATATATATTTTTTTAAACTTTGAAAAAAGTTTATTCAATATTCCCGATTTTATTTTCTAGGTTAAAAGATTTTTTTTTTATCGAATACTCCCAAAGAGATTCAGCATTGTAAATCTGTACTGAATTGTAGAATACAGTGGGAAATAAAATAGCCATCCATTTTTAATTACATTTAAGACGATCAAACTTTATGCAAATTAATCTAACAGGACCTTCTATGTCAGTTAAGCCAGTCGCCGTTGAGTAGGTTCCAACTCATGGTGACCCCCATGTTTGCCAGAGTAGAACTGTGCTCTGCAGAATTTTCAATGGCTAATTTTTTGGAAGTAGATTGCCAGACCTACCTTTCTTCTGAGGCACCTCCGAGTGGACTCAAACCACCAACCTGATGTTTAGCAGCAGAGCTATAACCATTTACACCACTCAGGGACTCCTATGTAAGTTAACACTCTGTACCAGATACACCTTTAGCAGCATTCATCACCTCTTCCATTTATTTGTTTGTTAGTTTATTCATTCATTGATTTATTTATTTTATTGTGGTAATATACACAATGTAAAATTTGTCATTTTAACCATTTTCAAGTAGACAATTACCGGCACTCACAATATTATGTACTCATCACCACTATTTGTTTTCAAAACTTTTTCATTACTCCAGACAGAAACTCTGTACCATTAAACAATAACCCTATTACCTCTCTCGCCACTCCATGGCAATTACTAATCTACCTTCTGTCTCTATTCATTTATCTATTATAGATATTTTATATAAATGGAATCATAAAATATTTGTCCTTTTTGGTGTATTTCACTTAGCATGTTTTCAAAATTCATTCATGTTAAAGGACAAACTGTGACTACTTTATTTTACATAAAGTTTCATCTATCCTGAAATAGTCATAAAATAGGAATTTTAAAATGGTTTATGCCAGCAAGCCTCCTGCAAAACAATACTAAGATTTTTTTCAAAATTATGTAATTCACATATTTACGTACAACTAGAAATAAATGGATTTATATTGGTTGCTTTATTTTAGTTCACAAGGTCTTAATGAGATTTATCGCAAACATTTGTGATATGAGGTAATTAATAATTTTTCTTTTTATAATTCACACCTATTGGCATTAAAATATTGTATGTTCAGATCACAGTGGTTTTTTCTAGTTAATAATAAGTTAGGTAGATGATTTCCAGGAAGTTATAAAAGTACCACATTACAGGAAATAGTAAATATAAAACAAACACTGGCAAATATTTTTTTTTATCCTCAAAAACTGAACTTTTTAAGAATCAAATTGTCTAATCAACTGCTATGTTTTCCAAGGAAAAATTGTACATATCCTACAATAGATAAAAGACAGTACAAGATATCAAGCACACCAAATAATAAAAACACTACGAATTAGAAATTTTAGAGTAGAATAAACACTTTATGTGATGGGTAATTTGATGTGTTAACTTGGTTAGGCTATAGTTTCCAGTTGTTTGGCCAAATACTGGTCTAGTTGCTGTCATGGAGTAGTTCCATGTGATTAAATCAGTTGGCCTTGGGTAGACCAGATTACCTAATGTAATGTAATGTAATGTAACGTAATGTAATGCAATTACCTCACATCTATTGTAATATACATCTTCTCCTCACTTATCGCCTGTCTTGTTATCTGGCATTTCACATTTATGACAATAGTAAAAAATCTACTATTCAACTATTTTGTGCATTAATGACGTATGTCTTTGTAGTAACGAACACCGAGGTGCAAGGCAAGAGTAACGCTGGCTTTTATGGTTAAGGTTATGTGTCAGTTTGGCTGGGCCATGTTTCTCAGTGGTTTGGCAGTTATGTAATGATGTGGTCATCCTCCATTTAGTGACCTGATGTGGTGCTCATCCTCCATTTTCACATAATGCCGATTTCGCATAAGGACCTGGTCTTTGGAACCTAACCATGTTAATAAGTGAAGAGAGTTTGTAATATAATCACCCTCTACAATGTAATATAATGTAATGTTATGTTATGTAATGTAATGTGATGTAATGTAATATAATCTTTCCATTAATCATTTGAGGGTATACCAGTATAGGGTGGATTCTAAACCTAATCACTTCTGATTTATAAAAAGCTCAGAATAGAAACACACACACACACACAGGAAGACAAATGACATGTGAGGATTGTCTACAAGCAAAGGAATGTCAAAAACATCCAGCAGACATCAGAAACTAGGAGAGAGGCTCCCAGAAGGAATTCACGCAGCTGAAACCCTGATTTGGGCTTATAGTGTCCAAAACTGTGAGAAAATAAATTTTTATTCTTTAAAGCCACCCACTTGTGGTATTTGTGTCACAAGAGCACTAGGTAACTAATACGCTTTGCTATGAGGCACACTGATAAATATAGGACAGCTCACAAGGAATTTCAAATCACATGAGCATATCCAGAAAATTCTATATCTTATATCACCCTTACTTTGGTCCTAGATCATTAAATAAATGAGGCATAACCCAGCATCACCAATAAATTAGCTGTGAATCAGAGAAACAAAGAGAAGACTTGTCCAGGACTTCTGTATTACTATGTCCATCACTGTTTTTTCTGATCTTAAAAAAAGGAGACTATCAACCACCAAAGAAGAAAAGTAAAAGTTACATTTCATAAATATTTTCTATTTCTTGGCTCATAAATCTAAGAGATGAGGAAAGAGGTAAAATAGTCTAGGTACACAGCCTGGGAGTAGGATTTACTGTTGCTGCCTGACAATAAATTATGAGAATTCTCCAATTTACTGTAAGAAGAGTGCAATGGTTGGAGAGATTTTGACAATAGCATTGGGAGTTAGGCTGAATAAGACGGAAGCACATGTGAGGTTAGTAAGAAATAACACTAATATACTCTGGAACTTGCAGGACCTACCCTGATAATGACTGATGGTCAGACAAAACAGAAGAAAAGATGACCACAACCAGTTGCATTTAGAATTAGCTTCTGGGGAACAGTGAAAAGACTAAATTCCATGACCAGGACAGAATAAATGTATTTTTCAGTTAGATTCGTATTTAATGGCAATTAGTCTCTTCAAACTGGGAACTTCTCTGGATGTTAACAAAGAAAGGAGAACAGTGAATCTTCTGTAATCCCTGAAGAATTTTTTTTACTACTAGAATTTTTGTTATAAAAAGACCATGATACACACTGACATATAACATTATTTTAAACACCCTTCACTCCAATGACTTCTTTTCTTATTCCTCATCAACTACATATAAAAATGCAAAACAATGACTAAAAATATTCTAGAAATCATAACTAGTTAGTCATAGACTGTTATATTCTCCTTTAGTAGAGTTGAGAATGTAAGATGTTCTGGACAAAAAAAATTCTCACAAGAAATATTTTTAGTCACATTTACATTTTAATCTCTTCCTTCTTTTTATATCACCTCATCCAAGAGTCTATCGTAAGTGTTAACTGAATAAATCAAGTGCACAACACTAAGTTCTTTTAATTCTCATAAAATTCTTGCCGGAGCCAAAAACGTGATATCCTGTTTCCTTACAGGATCAGCGGTTATATTTATCCACTTTGCTACTGCCTTCCTAATCCTGCCTCACATGTGAACCTCTCCATGCTCTCCAGGGAGGTTTTAGACCTTGGGAACATAAAATCTACTCCCCTGCTGCATGCCATTGTAATGAAGACATTTGGGTAAAGTCTTCCAATGAAAGTTTAAGATTATTTGTGTAACTATATGCTCTCCCTTCAGAAACCCCAGAAATAGCTAAAAATAGCATAACATTGTCCCATTTGCCAAATGGATTAATTAAATTTGAAAGAGTTAATTCAATGACAACAATCATATTTGAATTAATGCTGCTTTATCCACTTATCCCACTGGTTCACACAGGCTACATCATACAGCTTAATCTTCTAAGATATTTAGCAGCAGTGGGATAGGTCAACATTGTTCCTTTCTTTTCTTTTTTTAAAATATGGTTTCTATTTTTATTTTAAAGAGAAACAGAATCTTAAAATATTTAATTCAAATGAAACACACACACATACAAGTTGATACCAGTGGGATGGAATTTCTAGAAATCAATATGCCTCCATGGAGCATTAAAGAACTGATTTATTAAATGTATTTATACACTCTTATGAAGCAAGAAGTACAAATATTCAAGAGCTTAAAAATGAAAGAAATTTTTGAAGATAGGCAGTTCTGTCTTGGATATGGGGATCAAATGAAAGCTCTTAAGGAGGTGGTTAGTGTAATTTATCTGCAGACAGAGCTGACTTGGTGCTTCAGGCTACTATTCTTACCCTGAGGCAGTAGTCTCATTAGGGACGGAGAAAATAGTGCCCTGTATCTCAAGTTAATGCTTTAAAAGTACTAGATCCTCAGAGAGAAGAGTTAGAAGTTTTTTTAGATCATTTTTGTTTTCAGGATAGAAAATAATAAATGCAATTTTATATTCAAAGTTTAATTTCTGTTTGAATACTTCTGCATTTGTCAATAAATTTAATTAAGTCTAATAAGACTGGCTCTTACAAGAAGTGTTGTCATAGTTCCTATAGTTTAAAAAAAGTAATAATAATAATAGCAAGCTTGTGATTATATTACTACTGCTTATGAATGAATTTTGGGTAAATTCGAATTTACAGTCACCCACAAATTCTTTATTATATTTTAGCAATTCAAAATTATAATTCAAATTATTTTTGTTAGCTCATAATTCAAAATACAAGATTTGAATATTTGATTACCTTATATAACACCAGATGCTAAAAATTGGCAAAATACTGATACATTAGACTCATACTTCCTGTTAAAGTTAAATGAAAGGTGACCATTGACTATATCTTAAAAAAAAACAAAAATGAAATCCAAAGACCTATTTTTCTTTGAAATAAAAACCCAGTTTAAATATCTTTTTTTTTTTCCTTTCTAGGCTTATAAAGACCTTATCCTTTAACCCTCTACCTACCTCTTCCCACACAGACCTAATGAATGAAAGTATTATCAGTCACCATTGGATTATGCCCAAATGTTTCTAGCTTGTTCAGTAAGGTTCCATTATCACAACATGCACTAAATCATGATGAAAATTTCGATAATAATAAGCTACCATTTAATGAATGTTAAGCGCTAAGCACCGTGTGAACTGCTATATGTTCATCATTTAATTTTAATACAACAACCCTGTGAGCTTAATATTATTATCCCTATTTAAAAAATAAGGAGATGAGGTTTAGAGTAGTTGATTAACTTGCTTAAGGTCACAAAGCTAATATTCTTCACAGATTTGGTATTAAAAGCTGCTTCTATCTTAACTACAATGTTATATTGCCTCTTTGTATTGTTTAAGAATAAAGCACGCTGCTAAATTAAAATCCATGATAACTTGTATCTTGTCTGTCTACTTCATCATTAAATTCCCCATGTCCTAGAACAGTATGTGGTGCTCAATACATAGTTGTAGAATGAATAAGAGTATCTGTTACATTAAGAGTCTAAAATTTTCTGTCATATGAAAACCAAGGTCATTATGTTTTATTTTTTTCTCTCTTTTCTCTAATTCATCTCCTTAATTAATCTTATTCCTAACGATAAAATTTTCCCCCAAGTACTTGCTTTTGTACTTATCCATGTCACCCTGGAACATATCTTCGATACTTCTTGCCTCCTATATAGGCACTCTGACTTCATTCTCTCTGGCATTTATTCATGGGTAGAAACCTGTAATCTTCAATAAGTCAGTTAGCATTTAGCTTTTCTAATTCTTTGTTTACCTCAAGGAGTGATGGTTTCTGTTCACTGAGAAATGGACCAGCAAAGCCCCTCATCATCTACTGTTGACAACAGAAAAACTGTGCCTTGAACTCCTGTATGGAAAGATAGGAATTACTGGAGGGAGAATTATGGAGAAGACAGAATTTTCTAAAGAGCGGAACATGCTGTGATTGAAATATATCATTCAAGCACAAATTTCCTTTAAAAGGATCAGAAAAATCTCTCTCTCTAATTACATTTAGAACACACAGGAGGTCATCATGAGTTGGAAAGACTCAGTAGCAACTGGTTATATTTGTTTTTTTATTTTTGGAACTACTGTTAAACTTATAGAAAAAAAGTGAACTTGGTTAACCTTTCTAACTGGCTTTATTAGGATATATAGAAGAATGACAATTTTTTTTTAAAATTACACAATACTTTTTTTTAAATTACACAATAATGATTAAGATCAAAATTCAAATAATTACAGAAGAAACTAAAATTCATTTATGTATACAGGTTGTCTTAGGCTGGGTTCTCTAGAGAAGCAAAACCAGTGATGTGTCTATACACAGAGAAAGATTTATCTCAAGGAAATGGCTCACAGGTTGTAGAGGCTGACAAGTCCCGAGTCTGTGGGTCAGGTGTCCGTCTGGAGACTTCTCTTGACTCACGTAGCTGCAGGGGCTGACGAACACGAGATCAGCAGGTCAGGCAACAGGCTGCTGACTCACAGGCTATGTAAGCCGATGAATCCCAAAATCAACAGGCCGATGGCTCAAGAATCAAAGGTCAGATGATGATAATTTTAATACAACAACCCTGTGAGCTTAATATTATTATCCCTATTTTAAAAATAAGGAGATGAGGTTTAGAGTAGTTGATTAACTTGCTGGAGGTGGGATTCAGAGCAAGCAAGTGAGCTTTGCCAGAACATTCATATATACATACATATATATAATGCACACTACATCCCTAAGGAAACTCCCCTTACAACTGATTGGCTGATCACATCAGACCTACATCATGGAGGATGACTACATCATTACATAACTGCCAAACTGCATCATTATATGACTGCAAAACCACTGAGAATCATGGTCCAACCCAGTTAACATACCACCTTAAGTATCACATATGCTAAATAAGATTTAACAAAATTCATCTATGTGGTCTGTGATGATCTTACTTCTGCAACAATGTTTAAAAATATGCCTCAGAACTTAATAACAATTTGTTTTCCTACTCTCTTGCTCAATTGTTCTATGCTACCCATACAACCCACTAAGATCCTGTTGATTCATATTTTCCAGGCCATTATTATTTATAATATTGAAAAAAAAAAAAAAAAAAACCTCTTCTAACTTGCAGTTGCTGTCCAGCTCCTCCCAGATATTAGCGCCTAGAAGTGGCACTAAAAGATGCTTTGCGGGAGAACATTGTTAATGTTCTTTTAAACTTCTTTGTTGAGGTGTATATACTCTACATCCTTTTTCTTCCTTAAATATTGTTATCTGGTATAATTATTTTTGAATGATTTCTACAAGAAACCACATTAAATACAAAAGTAAGGATAGATTAAAAGTGATTAAATGTACAAAGGTATACCATACTAACACTAATCAAACAAAAGCTGAATTAGCTACACTGGTTTCAGACAAAGCAGACTTCAGATAAAGAAAAATTATTAGGCATAAACAGAGGCATTACACAACGACAAAGGGATTAATTCTCTAAGAAGGCATAATAATCCTGAATGTGTATCTGTTTAAGAACAGCAGGTCAAAATACATAAGGCAAAAACTGATAGAACTGCAAGAATAAATAGAAAACTATGCTATCATAGCTGAAAATTTAAGCATCCCTGTATCAATAATTGACAGATCCAGCAGGCAGAAAATCAATAAAGATATAGTTGAACTGAATAGCATCATCAATTAAATAGATGTAATTGACATTTAAAGAATATCCAACAACAGCAGAATACAATCTCAAGGTCACATGGGATATTCACCAAGATAGACCACACTTTAACAAATTTCAAATAGAATTCATACAAAGTATGCTCTCAGATCAAAATGGAATTAAACTAGAAATCAGTAGCAGAAAGATAGCTAGAAAGTCCCAAAATATTTGGAAATTAAACAATGTACTTCTAAATAACACATGGTTTAAAGAAGTCTCTCAAGACAGATTAAAAATATTTTGAACTACATGAAAATGAATAAAACTTATTAAAATTTGTGGGATGCAGCAAAAGCAGTGGTTAGAGGGAAACTTCTAGCACTGAATGCATATATTAGAAAAATAATAAAGATCAAACATCAGTAATCTAAGATTCTCCCTTAGAAAACTAGAGCACAAAGAACAAATTAAACCCAAAGGAAACAAAAGAAAAGAAATAATAAAAAATAGAACAAAAAAAGTGAAATTGAAAATAGAAAATTAATGAAGAAAGTCAACAAAACCCAAAGCTAGTTCATTAAAAAGATCAATAAAATTGATAAACCTGTAGCCAGGCTAATAAGGAAAACAAGAGAAAAGACAAGCATTACTAACATCAGAAATGAAAGAGAGGTCATCCCTACAGACCCCATGGATATTAATGGATAACAGGAATATTTTGACCAACTCTATACCCACAAATTTGATAACTTAGACAAAATCAACCGATTTCTTGAAAGACGTAATCTACCAATACTCGCATAAGAAGAAATAGATAATATCAATAGGCTTATATCTATTTTAAAAATTGAAGCAATGATTAATAACTTCCAAAATATAAAGCACCAGGCTCAGATATTGTAACTGGTCAATACTACCAAACATTTAAACAAGAACTGATACCAATTCTCTGCAATCTCTTCAATAAAATAGAAGCAGAGGGAATACTTCCTAACTCATTCTATGAGGCCAGCATTATCCTAACACCAAAACCAGACAAAGATATTGCTAGAAAGGAAAATTATGGCCAAATACCTCTCATGAACATACATGAAAATATCCTTTAAAAAATATTAGCAAATTGAATATAACAATGTATAAAAATAATTATAAACCACAGCCAAGTGGGATTTATTCTAAGTATACAAGGCTGGTATAACATTCAAAAATCGATTAATGTAGTTCATCATGTCAACAGCCTACAGAAGAAAAATTATATGATTGTAACAATAGATGCAGAAAAAATACTTGATAAAATCAAGCACTCATTCATTAAAAACTCTCAGAAAACTAGGAAGAGGGGAACTTCCTTAACTTAAAAAACATTTTAAAAACTTATAGCTAACATCATACTTAGTGGTGAGAAACTGAATGCTTTACCTCTAAGTTCGGGAAAGCAGTAAGACAATAATAATAATAATAGTACGAGAATAATAAGAAGAGTAAGACAAGAAGTGCAATCCAAACCCAAACTTGTTGCCTGCCTTTGAGTCGATTCCAACTTACAGTGACCCTATAGAACAGAATAGAACTGCCCTGTGAGTTTTCCAAGGAGCAGCTGGTAGATTCGAACTGCTGACATTTTAGGTTAGCAGTCAAGCTCTTAACCACTATGCTGTAAGACAAGAAAAAGAAATAAAAGGAGTACGGATTAGGAAGGAAGATATAAAATTTTCTTTGTGATTGTTGTTGTTGTTAGGTGCCTTTTAATCCATTCTGACTCATTTACAACTCTACGTACAACAAAACCAAACACTGCTGGGTCCTTGGCCATCCTCACAATCATTGCTATGTTTGAGTCTATTGTTGCAGCCACAGTGTCAATCCATCTCGTTGAGAGTCTTTCTTTTTTTCTCCGACCCTCTGTTTTACCAAGCATGTCCTTCTCCAGAGACTGGTCCCTCCTGATAACATGTCCACAGTATATGAGATGAAGTCTCACCATACTCTCTTCCAAGCAGTACTTTGGCTGTACTTCTTCCAAGACAGATTTGTTCGTTCTTCTGGCAGTTCATGGTGTATCCAATATTCTTTGCCAACACCATAATTCAAAGGCATCAATTCTTCTCTGGTCTTCTGTATTTATTGTCCAGTTGTCACATGCATATGAGGCAATTGAAAGTACCATGGCTTGGGTCAGGTGCACCTTAATCATCATAGTGACATCTTTGCTTTTTAACACTTTAAAGAGGTCTTTTGCAGCAGATTTTCCCAATGTAATACGTCGTCTGATTTCCTGACTGCTGCTTCCATGGACATTCATTATGGATCCAGGTAAAATGAAATCCTTGACAACTTTAATCGTTTCTCCATTTATCATGATGCTACTTATTGGTCCAGTTGTGAGGATTTTTGCTTTCTTTTTATTGAGATGTAATCCATACTGAAGGCTATAGTCTTTAATCTTCATCAGTATGTGCGTCAAGTCCTCTTTGCTTTCAGCAAGCAAGGTTGTGTCATCTCCATATCACAGGTTGTTAATGAGTCTTTCTCCAATCCTGATGCCATGTTCTTCTTCATATAGTCCATCTTCGCTGATTATTTTATCAGCATACAGATTGAATAAGTATGGTGAATTGATATAACTGTGATGCACATCTTTCCTGATTTTAAACCACACAGTATACCCTTGTTTGATTGTCTATACGGAAATCCCAAAGAATCAAAAAAATATTCCTGGAAGTAATAAGAGATTATAGTAAGATTGCAGGATACAAGGTTAATATACAAAAGTTAATTGCTTTCTTATATGTCATCAATGAACAATTGGAATTTGAAACTAAAAACACCATTTACAAAATAAAAATGAAGTACTTAGGTACAAATCAAAATACGTACAAGATCTATATGACGTAAACTACAAAACATCGATGAAAGAAATGAAAGATCTAAACAAATGAAGAGATAGTCCATGTTCATGAGTGTCTGTTCTTTACAACTTGATCTACAGATTTAATGTAACCTGGATTAAAATTCCAGAAAGTTATTTCGGATATTGACAATCTAATTCTAAAGTTCATGTGAAAAGGCAAAAGACTCAGAATAGCTAAAACAGTACTGAATAATAAATTCAGAAGACTGGCACTACCCCACTTCAAGATCAATTATAAAACTACAGTGGTCAAAACAGTGTGATACTGGCAAACAAAATAGAGATCCCAGGAACAGATACACAAATATAGTCAACTGTTGACAATGGAGTAAAGGTGATCCATTAGAGAAAGGATAGTCTTTTCAAAAAATGGTGCTGGAACAACTGGACATCCATGTGCAAAAACAAACAAAAAACGAATCTAGACACAGACCTTATACTTTTTTCACAAAAATTAACTCAAAATGGATCACATATCTGACTGTTAAACATAAAACCCTACAGAGTCTATACGATAACATGGAAGAATATCCAAGTTATCTTGTGTTTGACAATGAGTTTTTAGTTACAACACAAAATTGAAAATTAAAGCAACGATGAGAAATCACTGTACACCTATTAACCAAAAAATCAAAACCAGTTGCCGTGGAGTCAATTCCAACTCATGGTGACTCCATGTGTGTCAGAGTAGAACTGTGCTCTATAACATACCTATTAGAATGGCTAAAATCCAACACACTGACAACACTAAATGCTGATGAGGATGTGGAGCAATACGAATCCTCATTCATTGCTGGTGAGAGTGCAAAACAGTACAGCCATTTTGGAATACAGACTGGTAGTTTCTTACAAAGTTAAACATAGATTTACCATAGAATCCAGCAATTATATTCTCCTAGGTATTTGCCCAACTGAAATGAAGACTATGTGCACACAAAATCCTGCACATAACTGTTTATAGAGGCTTTATTCATAATTGCCAAAACTTGAAAGTAACCAAGATGACTTTCATAGGCGAATGGATAAACATACTGTGGTACATCCACAAAATAGTGTATTATTCTGTGATAAAAAAGAAATGTTATCAACTTACTAAAATACATAGAAGAACCTTAAATGAATATTGCTAAGGGAAAGAAGCTAGTCTGAAAAAGCTACATACTGTATGATTCCAACTATATGACATTCTGGAAAAGGCAAAACTGTAGAGTATGAAAATATTAATGGTTGCCAGAGTTTCAGCAGAAGGAGAGGAAGGATGAATAGGTGAATCACAGGACATTTTAAGGACAGGGAAACTATTCTACATGGTACTGTAATGGTGGATATGTGACATTTTGCATTTGTCTAAATCATAGACCTGTATGACACAAAGAGTAAACCATAAATGACAGACTGTAGTTAATAATAACAAATAATAATAACAAATGTGCTACACTAATACAAGATGTTAAAAACAGAAGAACCTGTGTGCAGTAGGAAGGTATATGGGAACTCTGTATTTTCTGTACAATTTTTCTGAACTTAAAACTTTTCTAAAAAATAAAATACATTAATAAAAAATAAATAAATAGAGAGAAACTTAGGAACATCTTAGGCACAGAGGGAGATAAAGCTGGATAGGTAGTTTGAAGCCAAATCTTGAAAATCATTGTATATTCTGCAGTGTGGACTATTACAGTGTCTTAAGAAGGAGAACAATTTTACAGAAAAAAATATTTTAAAATATTAACAATTTTCCTCATTTTTTTTCTCCCATTAGCATTACCAACAGTCAAGCAGAAAGCCATTCTGTATACGTTTTTAAAATAATGGAAGGTGATCTCACTTTCTATGTAAAGAACCAGAGAAGCAGCAATTTTCCAGAAACAGAAACTGATGCTTTGTGTGTTTAGGAGCCAGGGCCTCAGATAGCCTTTCTGAAATTTTCTGTGCTCAGGCATTACGGAGGAGCTACAGAATAATTTTTGAGCATGCAAGAATAGAACAGAAGTTGTACAGAGACCTGCTAGACCTAAAAGGACCATGTGGCCAGGAACTCAAAGTATCTCTAAAGACTCCTATCTGAGCAGATGACATAGAAGACAAGATGCCTTCCACATTTTGTATTTTGACTACAGATAAATAGTATCATCAAGTTCTGTATCTCAAGCTGCTCTTTTCATTCAGGTTATAGACGTGTTCAGTTCTTTCAAATAGTAAAAATATAATGAGAACCAACAAACGCTCCCTTTGGCTCTACAGTTTTTTGAAAGAGTAAGCTATGTTTACCTTCTTTACTTTTTCAACACTCATTCAATTCACTAATCTGTTATATAGATCTTACTTAACAGTAGAAACAAAATGGATTTTTTTTATAAAGAAGGAAATATTTCGATAGACTCTAACTAATAAACTGTCCAGGTAACATTGCTTTCGACCTATTAAAAGGAAGAATGGATGTGAAAATATCTGTTAACTATACAGTATACATCCTGCTGTACAGTTTCTCAGTGCAAATATAAAGTACTTAGATGAGAAATTATGTATTAAAATATTGCATTTAATAAAAGCCAAAGTAAACATCTCAGAGTTAAAACTGAAGAGGTACTCTTCTGTAAAAGATGGCCTAATATTAAAATGAAAATGCCTTTGACACACTTGAAAAACTTTTGATCCCTCTTTTACTTTTTATGCCTCCCTTCACATCTGATGATATAGTGTAAGTTGATAATACCTTATAAAATGACCTTCACAAATCTATAATAATGACTGTCTAGAACATCATGGTATTATGGATTACCCGATGAATAATGATCAGTTTTAATGAAAAGGCCTAGTGAAACTTATTTGACCCTAACACTTCTGTGTGTCCTTCCAGACAGCCATAGTAATATATCATTCCATTCATTCCCCATAACTTACTGGTTTCTGATTTAACACCTTTATTTCTGCAGGGAAAAAAGATCCCTGGAAATTTTAATCCTATTTAGTAAAATAAAGTTGAATGATAACACAAAGGAGTAAAATTTCATTGGCAATATTTGAATTAGAATTTGATTTATCTGTAATACCAACCACAGATGGAAAGTGAGAGCATGCTTTTGTATTATTCTAATGAAACAAACATGTTAAGGAAAAAAAATCCCTCTATATCAAAGAATAAAACAAAAAAAGAAAAAAAAACTTTCGTTCCCTAGACAAATTTTTTAAAAATATAATTGAAGCAGAGAGAAGCTGAGACATCTAGATAAAACTGAATCTCTGAAAACAATATGTATTTGCAGGTTTACATAACTAATGGAAGTTTGACTGTGCCAGGAATTGACTACAGTTTGAGATTGAGTGATCATGTAAGTTTTATGATATTCCAAGATATTAGTAGACTTTAACATTTTAACTGTCATATCTCAAAATAAAAATTAGTAAATCAAGATCAACATATTTCACAGTAATACTCTTTGTATAGCTTCCTAAAAGTTAACGAACCGAATCAGATAAGTTATATGTGTATGATTTGCCTCAACAAAGGTGGTAAAGAAGACTCAGGCTAACTTTTCTCTCTGAAAGGAGTTAATACTTTTTCATTTTTGCTACTATAAAGACTGATTCATATTTTAGCTTTCAATATCATATTGACAATACCCAATCTTTATTGTCTCCTCTACTATAAAGCATATCCCCTTCTTGTCAAGCCCAAAAGGGCACTGTGATAAACCTCACGCTGTGTTGGCTCATGATCGTTTTTCTGTCAACATCTATCATAATACTGCAGGGTGTCTTTCTTACAGTTACCACAATGAGGCTCTTATATGATCAGCACTTACTATGCCTGAACATCACTGCTCAAACTTGCATTTATCGGGAAAATAAAGAAAGTTTTGCCTGTTCTGATTAATGATGTGCAATAAGGTACATATGTCAAGTCATTAGTTTTTAAAAGAATCCTACTTTTAAAAGTAAACTTGCTGATTTATCCAAAAGTATCAAAAAATAGTGAGAATACAGCGCATTTGGGTCCACTTCAAAACTTCATAGTTTCTTTACAGTTTCCTGAAACCAGTGAAATTTTATGTCCTCAGAGGAAGCTGATGTTCTGAGTAATTTAATGCGAAAAACGATGGAGACAAACTGACCATGTTATGAGTTGCAAATATACCAGATGAACAAACTTAGCATGGTGGAAATATTGAGAGATTACTCTAAGGAAACTAATAGACTGGTCTGTGAAACATCGTCAACTTCCCAAGTGAATATTCGGTGGCAGACACATGGAAAATCAGGGTCATTACTTCTACACTTCTAATTTTTTAGGTGACCTGAAAATGCTCAGTCCTGAACTTTGACTGCCCTGAGTTCAGCTGTGCACTTGGCCACTTTCTTACTACAATGTGAGACTGTGACTATAATTTATACTGCTGGTCTCTTAGTGTCATCGTTCTTCAAATGATGCAAGCACGGAGGTGGATTAGAGCTATTTTCTCAAAGTACACAACACCGTGCCTGGTGAGTTTTCATGTTATTATGATAATAATCATGGACATGAAGTTAATTTAAATAATAGTATTAATGGGGTTGGTTTAGTAATTCCAGTCTTATGGCACAGAGCACTCAGTGATTTTAAACGTGTCCCATAACATAAAGAACACTTTAGAGACACTTTCTGAGATCATCCTGGGTGGAGAGCTTTCTTAATAGCCTACTTAGGAACTAGTCTTTCAGCGTTAGATAAATAATCTATCTAATTTTATCGAAATAGAGAGAGGAATTTTTATGTTTGTGCTTAGGTAGAGGTTGTGTTTCCCACTTAAGAGTCAGAGTAATTTCAGCTTCATAAAGCAAAGAAAAAGACCAAAGCTGGCTAAAGGAGAAACAATTCCAATTAAAACAATGGAAGCTATTTTTGTCTTAAGCAACTAAAACCCAACTTTGAGTCACTTGGAGACTGACTATTTCAAAATACTTAGTGTAGAGACAGCCATCCCTAAAGAAAAAGACCTAAATACTATCTGCCCCTTTCTGTTTTTGTCTATGGTCTATACTTCTCTCTGCTTGTCACTTTCATAAATTCAGTTTTCTCCATAGTACTGAAACCATGCTCACAAACAGCTCTGGAATCAAGTATTTCTAGCAACACTACTCAAGAGAAACACCCATCTTCAAGATTAAAATTCTAAGGACAATTTCTAATTGGCCTATGGTGGATTATTTTGCTAACCCTGTGACAATTATCAAGACCAGGTATTTTAACACCAGAACTGTCCCAGTCTTGGATCTTTTGCTGATCACTGTGAGTGATTAGAAATCTATGTTTTTCAACTTCCAGTAGAAGCACAGTCTGACCTTAAGGAAACTCAGTTCCCATTTAAAAAAAAAAAAAAAGTAGATTGCTGGTACCAATAAGCAGGAGAAAATACAGGCTAAAATTGGAACATAAAATATAGTATAGTTAGAGTAGAAATCCCTTTTTATGCTAATGTCCAGGAATAATATGTAGATTTCTGTCCTCCAACCCATATTCAACAAAGAACAATACAACTCATAAAAAGAATTATCATAAAAGGGAAAACAGTGGGAATAATAAAGCTAACAATTTGGTTTAAGAAAAAAGAGAAACAAGATGGATATACCGAGATTCAAGTTATACCTGTATTTTTTTCATAGCAAACACTTATTTCTCTACACATATGCAAACTATACAACTTATAAATTATCTAAACGCATCTATATATGTAACCCGTAGATCAAATTTAATTCATTTGTTTCTAAATGAACAATTTAATAATCCTTTTTGAGTGATTGCCTTAGAAGAATGATCCAGTGTTCATTTCATGCTTATTTGCATAGGCCCAATGATGTATTAGCTAGTCAGATACACAGCATGAATGTTACTATTAGTTAGGGTGCACTCAACCACAAACAACAAGAAACATGTGACAGAAAAACACTAAGTTTATTTGTCTTGCACATAAGAAGGTCACAGCTGGGCAATGCACACAGGTATGGAAGTTCATCAGTGTCATCAGGAAATCAGTCCCTTTCCATTGTCCTGCTTCATTATTCTTAGCTGTGGCTTGTATTTCCATAGTCACAGGATGGCAGTTACACTTAAAGTCTTCATGCCATAAAAGAAGGGAAAAAGAGAAAGGGCAAAGAGGAAATGCAGAGGGAGAAAGCAAGCTGTATTTCCTTTTGTAAAAACTTTTCTGGAATTCTGATCCAGCAACTTCTTGAAGTCTATTGGCCAAAACTAAATCAAAATGGGCTTCCTTTGCTTCAAATTAATCTGAAGAAATAATAAGTATTTTTAGGTATCACATTTCCATCCAAGGAAAATTCGTTATTTTTAGTAGGGAAAAACAGAATGACTGTTGGATAGGCAATTACTTGCACTGAGAGTGCGATCCTGACATAAACATATGACTTGTAATGTATATTCCACTAAGGCAGTAGACTAATATCTGGTATGATAAGTGGAAGGAGCCATCAAAAATCATGGTAAACCAAACCAACACTTTTGCCTTTGAGTTGATGCTGACTCATAACAACCCTCTAGAACAGAGTAAAATTGTCCAATGGGGTTTCCAAGGCTGTAGACTTTACAGAAGCAGACTGTCACATTTTTCACCCTGCAGGGTGACCTTTCAGTTAACAGCCGAGCACTTAAACACTGTGCCACCAAGGCCTTTCAAAAATCATAGTAGCTACTGCCAAGTAACGCTAAAATAACAATAATAATAATAATGGGTCAATTTAAACCTGGTGTCTAAAGAATAGTTTTCAATTTACTATGAGTTCTACATACCTTTTTTCCCCACTCCACATAACTAATCTATGATATGGGTATATCATCTTTTTTGTATATTAAAAAGCAACTTCCACAGAATTTAAGTAATTTTCCCACATCTAGAAAATGTCAGGGTCAATAATTTAATGTATATATTTTTTATTTCACTTTTCTTCCTTCTTCAGTATATTTTCCTTTCCATTCATACATTTCAGACTGAACTATTTTGCCTTTTTTTTTTCTCCATCAGGTGTACATTGATGTTTATTTCAACCAAACCCGACCTTTTACAGAAAGTATAGTTTGGATGTATCTCATATTTAAATTAGTTTTAAGGCTTGAATTGTTTAGGAAGAAACCTGGAGAGACATCAATACATTGATTGCTGCTAAAAATAACGAGCAATAAAATTAATTAATCAATCAATTAATTATTGGGCTAATTCTCAAGTTTGTTAAATGTGAGTGATGAAGAGGATGTTTTGATTACACCAAAACATGGATAGCAATATTTCCAGAAGCTAAGATTTTTAAAAATGAGAAATTATTACTATAGTAACTGATATATATATATATATATACACACAGATTAATTCTGACAAATATAGTGTTTTTAAGTGGGAATGATATCTTGATATTTTGAAGCAACTATGCATAGAACTTCTTAAAGTAAAATAAAATTCAATTTTAAAAAGAGATTTATATGAAGCCACAACTATGGAAATTCTATGGAAAACTCAAAGTGTTAATATAATGCTTTCCATTCAAGAAATAATAAACAAGAGTTTTTCATGACATCATGAAATAATTAGAAAATACTTTATTTAAAAATAAAAACAAGAAAACACTCTATTTAGCACTCACTATAATCCATGTCTTTCCCTAGGTAATTTATGAGCAAATTATCTATGAATAATCTCAACAAGAATAGTGTATATTATTATTTGTTGTTATTGTTAATTACCATCAAATTGGCTCTGATTCATGGTAACCTTATGTATGACAGAATGAAACATTGCTCAGCCCTGCATCATCTTCATGATCATTGCTATGTTTGAGTCCACTGTTTAGGCTATTCTGTCAGTCCATCTCATTGAGGCCTTTCCTCATTTTTGCTACTTTACCATACACAATGGAAACTGAGACTCAAAATGCTAGGAAACTTGTTCACAATCATATACGTAGTAAGTATCAGAGCCAATATATAAATGTGTATTTTGATTTCAAATTCTGTCATAATTTCTCTAAGTCACACTTAGAAGACCAGTTACCTAAATTCAAATGCAAATGTACTAGATTATTGTTTGTATCTATATCCTCATACAAGGCATTGATAAAAATAATAAGCAGATGGTAAATGTTATGGGTTGAATTGTGTACCCCAAAAAAGTTATACTGAAGTTCTAATCCCTGTACCCGCTGGGAAATAAGCATTTTCTTCTGTTATGTTAATAGGTCATACCAAAGTAGGGTGAGTCCTAAACCTAATCCCTTCTGAGTGGTGTGTTATAAAAAGGAGTATAGATACAGACATACACACAAGCAAGGGGAAGAGATCATGCGAGGAACTGTCTACAAGCCAAAGAATGCCAAGAAACTCCTGTGGCTATGGACATGGAGAGACCTTCCCCTAAAGCCAATGTCCTCATTTGGACTTCCAGCCAAAACTGTCAGACAATAAATTTCTATTCTTTTAAGATGCCCATTTGTGGTATTTTTTGTTATGGCATCACAGGTAACTAAGACAGTAAATAAAGAGATTAAAGCTCTTACATAGAACTACTGTTCTCATAAATTGATAATTTAACACTCTCTAATTATGAATAGACTTAAGCATACTGCTATTCAGATTTTATTTCTTCACTACATCCATTCTGAAATCAAGATGAAATACACAAATGACAGTCCATTATTATCAATGCTACAAATTTTCCTGTTCACAACTCTGGTTTAAGAGAACAGGAATTTTTAAATATCAAGTACAAAGAAAAGTCATTATAAGTATAGATTGAAATGTTATGGAAACAAAATATAACCAGGCCCCAGGTAAATCAGAACTAGAAACTAGAAAGTTAAGAAGAAGATGATATTAATATTAATATTCACATTTTCCTCTTTGAGTGCCCCTACTAAACTATATGTATTTTTTCTTCTTTTTCTTTCTCAAAAAACTTTTATGCTACACATGGCTAAATATGTTTTCCCAGTTCTCTCTTCATGTTACTTTTCCCTTCAGGTACCTACATCATAGATTAGTTATGCGAGGAGGGGCAAAAAGGTATGTAGAACTCATACCAAACTGAAAACTATCCTTTAGACACCAGGTTTAAATTTATTATTATTATTATTTTAGCATTAATTGGCAGTAGCTACCATGATTTTTGCCCCCACGTGTCTGTCAGTTTGTCATACTGTGGGGGCTTGCATGCTGTTATGATTCTGGAAGCTATACCACCAGTATTCAAAACCCATGGTGGGCTGGTTTCAGCTGAGCTTCTAGACTAAGATAGACTAGGAAGAAGGACCTGGTGTTCCACTTCTAAAAAAAAATAAGCCAGTGAAAACTTTATGAATAGCAGTGGAACATTGTCTGATATAGTCCCAGAAGATGAGCCCCTCATGTTGGAAGGCACTCAAACCACGACTGAGGGAGAGCTGCCTCCTCAAAGTAGAGTTGACCTTAATGACATGGATGGAGTCAAACTTTTGGGACCTTCATTTACTGATGTGGCATGACTCAAAATGAAAAGAAACAGATGCAAACATCCATTAATAATCAGAAAGTGGGATGCATGAAATATGAATCTAGGAAAATTAGAAATCGTCAAAAAAGAAATGGAAGGCAGAAGCAAATATCCTAGGTATTAGTCAGCTGAAATTGACTGGTATTGAACATTTGAAATCAGGCAATCATATGGTGTGCTATGCCAGGAATGACAAATTGAAGAGGAATAGTGTCACATTCATTGTCAAAAAGAACATTTCAAAATCTATCCTGAAGTACAACGCTGTCAGTGTTACGATAATATCCATACGCCTACAAGGAAGACCAGTTAATACGACTATTATTCAAATTTACCCACCAACCGTCAAGGCCAAAGATGAAGAAATTCAAGATTTTTACCAACTTTTGCAGTCTGAAATTGATCAAATATGCAATCAAGGTGCATTGATAATTACTGGTGATTGGAAAGCAAAAGTTGGAAACAAAGAAGAAGGATCTGTAGATGGAAAATATGGCCTTGGTGATAGAAACAACACTGGAGATAGCATAATAGAATTTTGCAAGACCAACGACTTCTTCATTGCAAATATCTTTGTTCAACAATGTAAACGGCAACTATACGCGTGGACCTCACCGGATGGAAGACACAGGAATCAGATTGACTACATCTGTGGAAAGAGACAATGGAAAAGCTTAATATCATCAATCAGAACAAGGCCAAGGGCCAACTGTGGAACAAGTCATCAAATGCTCATATGCAAGTTCAAGTTGAAGTTGAAGAAAATTAGAACAAGCTCACAAGAGCCAAAGTATGACCTAGAGAGTACCCCACCTGAATTTACTATCTCAAGAATAGATTTGTTGTATTGAACCCTAATGACCGAAGACCAGATGAGTTGTGGAATGGCATCAAAGACATCATACATGAAGAAAACAAAAGGTCATTAAAAAGACAGGGAAGAAAAAAACAAAGACCAAAGTGGATGTCAGAAGAGATTCTGAAACTTGCTCTTGAAAGTAGAGTAGCTGAAGCAAAAGGAAGAAATGGTGAAGTAAAAGAGCTGAACAGAAAATTCCAAAGGGCAACTGGAGAAGACAAAGTATTATAATGAAATGTGCAAAGACCTGGAGCTAGAAAATCAAAAGGGAAGAACACACTCTGCATTTCTTAAGCTGAAAGAACTGAAGAAAAAATTCAAACCTCGAGTCACAATATTGAGGGATTCTACAGGGAAAATTCTAAACGATGCAGTAAGCATCCAAAGAATTTCAGGAGGTAGCATATGATCAAGAACCGATGGTACTTAAGGAAAAGGTACAAGCTGCCCTGAAAGCACAGGCAACAAACAAGGCTCCAGGAATAGACAGAATACCAGTTGAGATGTTTCAAAGAATGGTTGCAGCACTGGAAGTGCTCACTTGTCTATGCCAAGAAATTTGGAAGACAGCTACCTGGCCAACCGACTGGAAGAGATCCATATTTGTGCCTATTCCAAAGAAAGGTGATCCAACAGAATGCAGAAATTATCTAACAGTATCATTAATATCACACACAAGGAAAGTTTTGCTGAAGATCATTCAAAAGTGATTGCAGCAGTACATCAACAGGGAACTGCCAGAAATTCAAGCAGGATTTAGAAGAGGACGTGGAACGACGGATATCATTGCTGATGTCAGATGGATCCTGGCTGAAGGCAGAGAATAGCAGAAAGATGTTTACCTGTGTTTTATTGACTATGCAAAGGCATTCGACTGTGTGGATCATAACAAATTATGGATAAAATTGTGAAGGAGGGGAATTCTGGAACACTTAATTATGCTTATGCGGAACCTGTATTTAGACCAAGAAGCAGTCATTGGAACAGAACAAGGGGATACTGAATAGTTTAAAGTTAGGAAAGGTGTTTGTTGTCAGGGTTGTATCCTTTCTCCATACTTATTCAATCTGTATGCTGAACAAATAATCTGAGAAACTGGACTATATGAAAAACACAGCATCAGGATTGGAGGAAGATTCACTAACAACCTGCATTATGCAGCTGACACAACCTTGCTTGTTGAAAGTGAAGAGGACTTAAGCACTTACTGATGAATATCAAAGACCACACAGCCTTTGGTATGGATTACACCTCAACATAAAGAAAAATCCTCACAAGTGGACCAATAAGCAACATCATGATAAATAGAGAAAAAATTGAAGTTGTCAAAGATTTCATTTTACTTGAAACCACAATCAATGCCAATGGAAGCAGCAGTCAAGAAATCAAAGGATGCATTGCATTAGGCAAATCAGCTGCAAAAAACGTCTTTAAAGTGTTAAAAAGCAAAGATGTCACTTTAAGGACTAAGGTGCTCCTGACCCACGCCATCGTGTTTTCAATAGTCTCATATGCCTGTGAAATCTGGGCAATGAATAAGGAAGACCAAAGAAGACTGATGCCTTTGAATTATGGTGTTGGCAAAGAATATTGAACATACCACGGACTGCCAGAAGAACAAACAAATCTGTCTTAGAAGGAGTACAGCCAGAGTGCTCATTGGAAGCTAGGATGGCGAGACTTTGTATCACATGTTTTGGACATGTTAGCAGGAAGGACCAATCCCTGGAGAAGGAAAACATGCTTGGTGGAGTAGAGGTTCAGTGAAAAAGAGGAAGACCCTCAATGAGATGGATTGACACAGTGGCTGCAACAATGCGCTCAAGCATAGCAACCATTGTGAGGATGGCGCAGGACCCCGCAGTGTTTCATTCTGTTGTACATAGCATCCATAGCATCGCTATGAGTCTGAACCGACTCGTCGGCACCTAACAACAACAACAACCATGATTTCTGAGGGGCCGTTGTGGAGCAATGGTTAAGCGCTTGGCTGCTAACTGAAAGGTGAGCAGTTCGAACCCACCAGCCACTCCGTGGGTGAAAGATGTGGCAGTCACTTTCTGTAAAAGATTACAGCCTTGGAAACCCTGTGGAACAGTTCTACTTTGTCCTATAGGTTCACTGTGAGTCAGAATCGACTCCATAGCAATGGATTTGTTTGGTTTACCATGATTTTTGATGGTTTCTTCCACCTGTAATACCAGATGTTAGTTTAATGCCTTTGTGGGATATAAATTACAGATCATATATTTATGTCAGGATAGCACTCTCAGGGCAAGTAATTGTCTATCCAATAGTCATTCTTTTTTTCTCTACTAAAAATAAATCTAATTTATTAGCATTAACAGGATAACATCTTTGCAAACCATTTTATAAATTGTCAATATAACCATTGAGTCAGCCGCTGGGATCAGAGCTGCTTGTTGAAAGTTTCTTCTATCGTAGATGCTTTCTGTTGGGCATGAACATGAGAAACAAATATTTTCACACTTTTACATATCCCGTTGATTTATTAACATACCTCTTCCTGAGACTTTTTTCTCCCTGATCTTCCAGCCTTATTACTTTCAGGCATCTAACAAATAAGCTAAGCCACTAGCTATTTATCAGTTATGTATGTATATGCCTTCCTCTGGCTACATCTCCCTACACATGAAGTGAAAAAGCAAGTGTAGTGTTTGCAAATCTGACCATTAGGGAATTCTCTTCACCATTGTCTTTTAGGATATCCCTTAAGTGGGAATGTAATGTGGAAGCACTACATTTTATTTTTGACTACCACAAACAGAACACACTAACAAATCACAGTCAATTGGTAAAAGGGAAATCCCCTCCAGAAACCATAGAAACTAGTTGCAGGAGAACGTATTGGTGCAAAAAGATGTAAGTGACATAGGAATCTGGACTACCTATTCACATGATTTATATGGTCTTTATCCTGCTTGCCCAGCCCCATTTCTTAATTTACTACGTCCATTTATAATGACCTGACTGAATATGCCCAAACTTTTGAATTGATGGATCTGATAATAATCAGCTTTTGATGACCAATACAGGTCACATAGCAACTTGGTGTTGCATGGTTAGGCGCTCAGTCTTTATCTGGGTCTGACAGCATGCCAAGACACCCAACAATTGGTTCAATGAAGTATTCCCTAATGCAGTTTAAGATCCCAATAGGCCCAGCAATCAATGTGCCACTTCCCTAGTAGAAGGCAATTCAAGGTGAGACAACTTGTGTTTTCCCTTAGAAAGGCTGTTCTGGCATACTCCAGACTACTGCACTGTTAAAACTTTTACTGATGTTGCAGCCCTTGAATCTTCATGTAGGTAGTTTATCTCCTACTTAGGGCATTTAAGAGATTTTTAACTTTCTATTCATCATTTCCACTTAGCATGATGTCATTAGTATATTGGACAAGCATTTTATTTTGCAAGATATCAATGCAATATATTATGACAGAGAGCAGAAGTTGTCATAGTTCTAAAGCAGACCAGTGTGCATTGTTGTCTTTGACATGTAAATGCAAATTGTCTTTAAAACACTACTGATGGAGTTTGTGAAGAAATCATCATCAATGGCCATTTACTAAGAACTAGAAGTTTTGTGTTTTATCTACTCTAATAATGATATCAAATTCAACAGGGCAATTACAATCGAGGCTATCACTTGGTTATGTTTGTAAAAATCCAGCTCCATTTTCCAATGCTCATGTAGGTAATTGAACAAGGATATGATAGGAACCACCACTTTTACATCATTTTATGTAGAATTTTATGGTGGCACTAATCTCTGAATTCCTTCATTCTGTACATATGTGAGATTCTGGAGACATTCTTAAACACCTAAGGAAAATTTTGTATGGAGCCCTGGTGGCGCAGTGTATAGGGAATAGCCATTCCAGGCCCTGTAAGATGATGGATTTAAATACCGTGGGAGCCAGAATATGTTTTGGGAAAAAGTGCTCTGTATGAGTTAAAGGAGTTGTTTCCACCAATAGTTGCAACATTTCAGGCTACAAGCCACTTCATCAGGATATATCCCTCAACTGAAAATTTGGGGGGTAGGGAGAGAACATTCTTCTCATTTCGCTACTTAGGCAAATCAACTGAAGTCTATACTTACATTAAAGCAAGTAGTTATGGAAAAATTGACCAAAATAGCATCCTTTATGTCTGTTCTAATTTAAACTATAAAATCTTGACATATAAAGCATCAACCTTAGCAGAGTTCTTGTTCCATTTTCAGTGTGACAAAGAAGTAGTGGCATAGTATCTCAAACTCCTTGCCTGAGCCATAGGTAACAGAGGTGCTTGATAAACTCAGATCAACAGATAAAGGTTAATGGAATGAGAAACAGGTTGGCAGAAAGGCAGAAGGTGCAGAATCTATCCCCAGGGATTCCCGTCTTAGCAGATGGGGCTAGATAAAAACAGAAGAGATCCAAAAAAATCTATAAAACTGGAGACATTTTTGGAAATCCTAGAAAATACCTGGTAAAGATGAGGGACTTGGAACACTTGCCAGTTTATCATTTATCAGTAAGGAATATTTATTAATTAGGATAACCTAGGAGATACACTGAGGTAGGAAACAACCCCCAAATCTTAGTGAGTTAATACAACCAAGCTTTATTTTTAGTTTATGCAAAGTTGGCTGAGACTGTAAGTAACTCTTCAGGGCAACTGTTTTTGCAGCAACTCAGCAATTCAGGCTAATGAAGGCTCCACCACTCTGTAGCTGCTCTATCTGGAACACACAGTCTCTCCAGTCTATGTGGAAGAGGAGGAGAGTGCTGGACGGTCGCCCACCAGCAATTAAACGCTTTGGCCCTGAAATGTCACATCACTTCCATTCACAGAACCTTTGCAATTCTAGTCACATGGTCCCATCTAACTGCAATGAGAACTCATGGATCAGCAGTGAAAGTCTCTAATGCAGAGCATCAAGCTGTGAGATATTGTTGTAAATGAGACCTAATTTGTACACAGGGTAGTAGAGTTTGGAAATACTAATGGTAGGTATTTCTCCCGTATTACAAGATTTGGGGCAGGAGGAAAGAGAGGAGTGACTCAAAAGTTCTCAAGATTCTTTCTCTATCAAATAGTTTATTTCTCCTGTTCAAATACATTTATATTTCTTACGGCTATACCACTGATGATCCCAATTTGGTGTCCATTGCCTAGGAGTCATTAATCAAGCAGAAATAAAGATAAACACTTATGTCTACAACTAATTAAGCTCTGGTGGACTATCTTAAAAATAAGGATTAGATTTTGTTTGTTAACACCCCCTCCCAAACCAATGTAAAGTTTTTTTTTTTTAAGTTTAGATATTTTTAAGCTTTTAGTAAGTGCCACTTTAATATTTGATAAGCCAGTGAACATTTTATATCCAAAACTTCCTACTATTATTCATCTTTTTTTCTATTTTTTTTTTTTTTAATGAAGGGAAAGTAATACACACTAAAAGACTAGAAAAATATGGTCAGTTTAAAGGTATTTTGGGTCAAGATTTTAAAGAAGCCTTATTTAGACTTCCGGGCAACATGGCGCTATAGTCAGAAGCACCACTCCATCCCTCCGCAGCAAAGATCAGAAAAACTAAGTCAAACGGAGTCACATGTCAATCCTGAAACCCTAAGCATCAAACGAAGAGATAAAGAACTCAGCCAAGCACAAAATGGAATAAGAAACTGACCGAGAACAGAGCGCGAGGAGAGATACATGCAGAGGTCCCCTATCAGCTACCACAGCATGGATCGGCCATCTTGGACTCCTATTGGAGATCAGTGAACAAGTGGTACCAGAAAGCAGCTTCACACAGAGCTTCCAACATGAGACAGAACAACTGGTAAACAGTGATATAGGCTTTCCCACCCCCCCACCCTTCTTCACCCCCACTTAGCCTCCTCTGCTTCCTGCAGCCACAGTCTGTTGGCCGGGAAGCATGACCTTTCCCCCAGTGCTGCTTGGATTCTACCCGCCCACACTAGCCAGCTCTCTGAGTGCCATTTACTGGCAACTCTCATTGCTTTTGTCCACTTCTTTAGATTTCTTCCTTACCTCTCACCAATTCCCCCTCCTTTCTCTCAAATACCTGGCTCCGTGCGCCATCTTTGCTTCTTCCTGAAAAGCTGCAAAACACTGCTCAACTGTAAAACTGTTTCACGGCCCGTGCTGCCACGCTGGTGGGACCCTCAGGGCTTTTTTGTTTGTTTGCTCTGATTTGTTCTGTTTTGATTTGTTTGTTTTCTTTTCTTGGTTTGGGAGCCCCTTCTAGCCAGGCAGTACCTTGCAGCTTGGAAGCTAGTCCCTAACTCTGCACAAACGCACAGGGATGTCCCTGGGTGCATTTCTTTTCTCTTGTTTTGTTTTGTTTGTTTGTTTTGAGTTTTTCTTTTCTTTTCTTTGTTTACTTTTCTTCTCACTCTTATTCCATTTTTGTCTTTCTTCATTTCCAGTTTCTCAATTTATTCATTTTTTTTTCTTTTTTTCATTTTTGTTTTCCCCATCTATCAGTCTCTCATCTCTCCACTCCAATAGCAAGCTCCCTTAGCACTCTTTTTTGTTTGTGTATATGTTTTTGGCTTCTGTTCCTCTCTCCTCTCTCTCTCATCTTTCCCATACCCATCTTAGCTCTACACATCACAATCTACCCCCTCCTTCCTGCCTAACAGCATTGTGTGCTGAACATCACACTCCCAAGCGACACAGGCACAGCCTACTGGAACCTGCCCTTCACTGATTCCCAGTCTGCACTGTCAGCCCTGGTACGTGCCACAAAAAACCTATTGCAACAACTTCCCTTCAGCTGAACATGCCCTGCTGTACCATACCTGAGTGACTGACCCTGCCCATTGGAGAAGGAGGTGAAAAGTATCATGCCCACAGATGAGCAAACAACAAAGAACACACAACCCACCTGCTCAGACATAACCAAATAAAACAAAAAGAAGGATGAAACAAACAAATCTACAATCAATAAATGAAGAAAATAACCACTGAATGCCCTGAAGACAGCAGACAATATCAAAACATTTACAAAAACAGGACAGGATGGTTCCAATAGGCATCCAAAATAAAACACCAGATGACCTTTCAGTAGAAGAAAAGGCACTAGACCTAACTGATAGGGAATGCAAATCTCTAATACTCAGAATTATCCAAGAGATGAAGCAAAAAACAGACAAAAACGATGAAAAAATAGACAAATTCATGGAAAAGGCAGACAAATTCATGGAAAATACAGACAAGAAAAATGGAAGAGTTCAAGAAAATAATACAGGAACAAAATGCTAAAATAAATTCACAACTAGGAATCATACAAAAACAACAATTAAAAATCCAAAACATAAACAACAAGATTTCAGAAATGGACAGTGTCATAGAAGGAGTTTGGAGTAGGTTTGAAATGATGGAAGATAGGATCAGAGAAACTGAAGAAAAACACTTGGCTACAACTCTGTTTGAGGAAAAATCAGAAAAAAGAATGAAGAAAAATGAAGAGACCCTGAGAATTATGTGGGATACAATCAAAAGCAAAAATCTGAGAGTGATCAGAGTTCCAGAACAGGGGGAGAAAACAGAAAACACAGAGAGGATCATTGAAGAACTGCTGACAGAAAACTTCCCCAATATCATGAAAGATGAAAAGCTAACCCTTCAAGAAGCTCAATGAACCCCATATAGGATAGACCCCAAAAGAAAATCACCAAGGCATATCATAATCACACTCGCTAAAACCAAAGACAATCCTGAGAGCAGCTGGAGAAAAACAAAAAGTCACATACAGAGGAGAAACAATAAGACTAAGCTCGGATTATTCGGAAGAAACCATGCAGGCAAGAAGGCAATGGGATGACATATATAAAACCTTGACAGAAAAAAATTGCCAGCCAAGAATAATATATCCTGCAAAACTCTCATTCCAATATGATGGTGAAATTAGGTCATTTCCAGATAAACAGAAATTAAGGATTGTGTAAAAACCAAACCAAACTTATAAGACTTATTAAAGGAAGTCCTTTGATCTGAGAACAAACAATATCAGACCACAGGCTGAATATAGGACACAGGATTGTACTAGCTAGACACCAACCTAGGAAATGAACTCTTAAGGACTATGCAAAACCAAAAGAATTACAAAAGGGAACCAGAGAGGTTAATCTGTAAATGACAACAGCATCAGAACAATAAAAGAGGGAATAAACAGTGTAGGTATAGAACCTTCTAATGGAGAGAAAGTCAAGCAATACCAAGTAATAATAGACTGGTTCAAACCTAGGAAGATAAGGGTAAATATCAAGGTAACCACAAAGAAAGTTAACAAACCTACTCATCAAAATAAAGAAGAAAAACATAGTCTCAGTAAAAACAAAACCTACAAAAACAAAAGAAATGAAAAAAAAATCCACAAACAAAAGGAACTCAACACAGGAAACTAAGAGGAACAAACAAAACGTCAGCACCACAAAAAAAGAAAAAAAGCACTACAAAATGCAATCCCACTCATAGGAATATATCCTAGAGAAATAAAAGCCTTCACACTAATAGACATATGCACACTCATATTCATTGAAGCACTGTTCACAATAGCAAAAAGATGGAGACAACCTAGATGCCCATCAATAGAAGAATGGATAAACTATGGTACATACACACAATGAAGTATTATACAAAGATAAAGAACAATGATAAATCTGTGAAGCATCTCATAACATGGATGAAACTTGAGGATATTATGCTGAGTGAAATAAGTCAATCACAAAAGGACAAATATTGACTGAGACCTCTACTGTATAACTTATGTAAAAATTTACACACAAAAAGAAACAATCTTTGTTGGATACGAGGAATTGGGGGGGAACTAAAGAGATAAGTGGTAACTTTGGTGAAGGGTAAGACAGTACACATTACTGGGGAAGCCAACACAACTTGTACAAGGCAAGGTCATGGATGCTCCTTAGACACTTCCAAACTCCCTGAGGGACTGAATTACTGGGAGGAGGGCTGTGGGGACCATGGTCTTGGGGAACATCTAGCTCATTTGGCATAACACAGTTTATAAAGACAATGTTCTACATTCTACCTTGGTGAATAGCGTCTGGGTTCTTAAAAGCCTGTGAGTGGCCATCTAAGATACTCCACTGGTCTCACCCCTTCAGGAGCAAGGGAGAATGAATAGAATAAGACACAAGGAAAAGATTAGTACAAAGGACTAATGGACCACAACTACCACGGCCTCCAACAGACTGAGTCCAGTACAGCTAAATGACTGCTCTGACCGGGATCACAATAGAGGGTCCTGGACAGAGCTGAAAAGGATGTAGAACAGAATTCTAACTCACAAAAAAAAAGACCAGATTTACTGGCCTGACAGACTGGAGAAACCCCGAGAGTATGGCCCCTGTACACCCTTTTAGCTCAGTGGTGAAGCCCCTCCCAAAGTTCACCGTTCAGCCGGGGATTGGACAGCCTCATAAAACAAAACAGGACTAATGAGGCACAGCAGTCCAGGGACAAGGATTAGAAGGCAGGAGGGGACAGGAAAGCTGGTGATAGGTAACTCAAGATTGAGAAGGACAGTGTTGACGTGTCATGGGGTTGTTAACCATTGTCATAGGGCAATATGTGTACTGTTTAATGAGAAACTATTTGTTCTGCAAACCTTCATCTAACGTACAAAAAAAAGAATTATCTATGTGAGATCAAACTGACAACAGCAACTCAAAAGTTTTGATGGGAAGCCTAGGGGACAGTTAGTTGCAGATAATGGTGATGGAATAATTTGGAAAAGGATAGTGAGAATAGCAGCACAACTGGAAGAATGTAATGGATGTCACTGAATTGTACATGTAGAAACTTTCAAAATGGTGTAACTTAGGCTATGTATATTTTCACCAAAAAAAAGGTCCTCAAGGTTGAGAAGGGAGAGTGTTGACATGTCGTGGGTTTGTTAACCAATGTCATAAAACAATAAGTGTACTGACTGTTTAATGAGAAACTATTTGTCCTGTAAACCTTCATCTAAAGTACAATAAAAAAATTTTTAAAAAAAGAAGGCATATTTATTACCTTAAATACTCCTTAAATACTGCTCTCCCTATTTCGTTATATTCAGGATATGCGTGTTTATGCATTCACATACCATGCCCAGATACACACATGACAAACACACAGACAACACACACACACACACATCAAATACACCATATACACTCATGTCACACAACATACCCACCCATATCACACGAATACACACACCACTAAACACATCACATACACCATTCACCACGCCACTCACCACCCTCACTCACATACCACCTATCCCACCTTCACACAGACCACACACAATCAGAACCCTGAATCCTGTATTCCACAAACTTTATATCGCTAGTGCAGAATGTACAAGGGATTATGGCCCTTTAGCATTCTTTCTTTGTTACCATATTTGTGTTATAAATGAAAATTTGATGTCTTCTAATCAAACTTATAAAGATAATTTAATTTACATGTCTATTTTTATTGTAATGCCATTGTTTTAGAAAATAATTTTCAATATTCTGTTTGAGGTATCCCTATCCCAAAATATTTGTTCATAAGATTTTGCAAAGAAAAAGTCAAATCTCTTTTCCAATAATTAATTTTTTTTCACAAAGAAAAGCAGTTATTTCTAACTTTTTAAAAGTGTTACAGTGAAATAATGCAGTAGTGCAATTAGCTCTTAACTTCATAAACATGATTTTTACCATAATACACTTTAATATTAAGTATATTATGGTAAAATAAAATTTTGTTCTTGAGAGGAAATTATTTCAAATATTAGTTAAAAGTATTAACCCTGAGTATTAAATATTGTTTCTTCCAGTTTGTAGGTATATTGAGGTAATAGCATACACATGGAATTTTGGACACAGACGTATTCAAACATTCTTATTCTGAAGAAGTTTATTAAATCATTTTTTACCTCTATCACTTGTTGGAAGAACCAAAAAATATTCAAAAAAAAAAAAAACAAAGAAATGTGAAAGCCATAATCATTGGACCAACTATATATTTTTCCCATGCCTTAATAATTATAACTATCCTCTGCCCTCCCTCTCAAGGGAGAGTAATTGAGAGAGATATGGATAGTCTGAGAGAGAGACAAGTGTAAGCAAGAAAGAGAATATTAAGAAGTCTCCGGGGAATAGGGGGCATGACATATGTAATAAAAAGAAAAAGGAGGAGGAGGAAGAGAAGAGGAAGAGAAGGAAGCAAAAGAAAAGGAGGAAGAAAAAGAGGAAGGAGAAGAAGAAGGCAGCCACATAAATGATTTAAACCAAATTACAGAGAAAGTGTCCTAAGTTTGAGCCACTGTGTCACAGCATAGTCTCTGACAAAATTAACTGCTTAAAATGACAGAATAACATTAATTGATATAGCAGTTCACTCATCACAGGCATCCATGCGTGTACATGTGCATGCATGCACACATACATAGATACTTTCATGTATGAGAAGCAAAGAGATGTACAGGTATGGCAAAGGGAAATGTGGAGAATAACTTAAAAAATATTTTCAACATTTTTCTAAGGCTATCCACGACTGTGATTCAGGTTCTCTTCTACTGTGGAAAAAAAAAAATCTTGTCTTATGTTTTATAAAATGTAACTAAAATGATCAAATTGACAGCAGCAACTCAAAAAGTTTTAGATAGGAACCTTAGGGGGCAGTGAGTTTATGCTAATGAGAGAGGAACAGCTCAGAAAAGGAGGGTGAGAATGGGTTGCACAACTTGAAGAATATAATCTGTGTCACTGAATAGTACATGTAGAAACTTGAATTGGATGTGTGTTTTTGCTGTATATATTCTCAAAAACAACAATAAAATAATAAAATAAATTAGTTTTAATTAATTTATTTAAATTTTAATTTAATTTATATTCTTGGTGGGTCATTCTTTTCTTCTGATATAATATGAGGGCCACATCAGAATAACATTATTAACCCTAATGATCAAAAGAGTGAAGTTGTTTATGATAATCCATTTACTGGTGCTCACAGTAACCCAAAATATTATAGAATTAGATAGCAGGAGAAGAAAAAACCTGTGTAGTGTAGTCTTAAATTTGTTTCTCTGAGTATTTCATAATGTACTGAAGGACCATGGATTTTCCGCATCTGCCGGATACAATTTCAAGGAAAGTGTTCCCAACAATTTTGTTATTTCAATTGCTGTCATTGGAAACTCATGTTATTTTATATGCATATATTAAAAGAAAGGCCCAATCTCAGAGGATTGGAGTATTTGTGTCTTACCTATTTGTCCTCATGAAAGGCTACTCACTGAAATAAATTTCCCAGTTTTGGGCATATAGCTAGTAATTTCCCAGCCTCCTTTGCAGTTAGGTGTATTCATGTGGAATTCTCCAAGGGAATATGATTGGTAGTGACATAAGCTAATTTCTGGCCCATTAAAACCCAACACATTGCTCCTCCACCTCTTTCCCCTTCCTCCAGCTGCACACAAATGATGATATGTTTCTAGGGAAGAATATAGCCACAAAATGGAGGGAGCTTTAGTTCTGCAATCACCACATGAAGGAGAGCTATGACTCTATTTTGAACACCCACCCAAGACTGTGCTCAAGAAGCAAGTTCTTATTTATTACATTACTGAATTATTTGGATTTATTTCTCCCCTGAACCAAACCTCTCCTAACTAAATTCATCACTTTGTTGGGACCTTGAAGGAAGAGAATGTTTGGAACAATACATGTATCTGATGTAGAGGAGACTGCTTTGAATTCATGGTTTTGACACATTACTTGAACTCCCTCTATATTCATACATCTCTTCATTAATTCCAAAATAAATAAATAAATCAAATGGGTCTGGTACTTTTTGGGGACTGAAGAAAAAGATTCCACTGACAATAATCTTGCAATCATATTGAATAGCTAGAAAGATAATCAAACAGGTATGATAGGGCAAGTAAATTTAAAAAAGTTAGATATAAGGGAGAAGTAATATCAGAGATAAACTGGAGGACTTGGATGTAAAGAACATTCCAGGCATTTGGTGAAGTAAGTGTGAAGATCAAAAAAGATGGAAACATCAAGGTTAGCGTTCTAGAAACTGAGATTAATTAGATAACTTCAAGCATGTTGTGACTTAGGTTGAGGAGTGAGCTATTAGGGTCACCGTGTGATCTAGGCCTTATGTAACATGACTCAGAGTCTAGGGTTTTATCTTGAAGGCTGTGGAGGCAGTGAATAATTTTAAGCAAAGAATTAACTTAATTGCATTACCTGCTTAACAATGATTGCTCTACACTCTGGTGACCGTATAGAGTGTAGATTGGAGGAGAGACAAGATTGATGACAGAGAATGCCAATTAGGACATTGTTGCATCCATCCAGGTAAGACATAATGAGGCATGAGCTATAGTCTGGGAGTGGATGTAAGAGAAAGTCATTGTTTGGAAAGATGTTGAGATAGTTCCAGTAGTTGGGTACATCATATTTGAAACCCAGCATCCTACTCTTCTAGATACTTTTTTTTTTTTTTTATTTTAGGTGAAGGTTTACAGAACAGCTAGTTTCTCATTAAACAGTCAGTACACATATATTGATTTACTACATTGGTTAGCAACCCCAAGACATATCAACACTCTCCTTTCTCTACTTTTTTTTTTTGGTGAAAATATATACAGCCAGAGATACACCATTTCAAAAATTTCTACATGCACAATTCAGTGACATCCATTACGTTCTTCCAGTTGTGCTGCTATTCTCACTTAACTTTCTTTTCTTTTTTTTTATTGTACTTCAGGTGAAGGCTTACAGAACAAATAGTTTCTCATGAAACAGAAGTACACATGTTGTTTTATAACATTGGTTAAC
>NW_004444196.1:705037-706434 GCF_000243295.1 Trichechus manatus latirostris
GTGTGTTTCTAGAAATTTATCCATTTCCTCTAGGTTTTCAAATTTGTTGGAGTATAGTTATTCATAATATTCTGTTATAATCGTTTTTATTTCAGTGCAGTCTGTTGTAATGTCCCCCATTTCATTTCTTATTTGGGTTATTTGCCTCCTCTGCTGTTTTTCTTTTGTCAGTCTGGCCAGTGGTTTGTCGATTTTTTTCCATTCTTTCAAAGAACCAACTTTTGGTTTTGTTGTTTCTTTCTATTGTTTTTCTGTTCTCTATTTCTGCTCTGATCTTTATTATTTCCTTTCTTCTGATGGCTCTGGACTTTTTTGCTGTTCTCTTTCTATTTGTTTGAGTTCTGTAGTTAATGTTTTGATTTTGTCCCTTTCTTCTTTTTGATGTGTGCATCTATTGCTATAAATTTTTCTCTGAGGCCTGCCTTTGCTGTGTCCCAAGGGTTTTGTTATGATGTGTTTTCATTCTCATTTGATTCTAGGAATTTTTTGATTCCATCTCTGATTTCTTCTATTACCCAGTGGTTTGTTAAGCATGGTATTATTCAGTTTCCATGTAGTTGATTTTTTTTCCTTGCTCTTTCTGTTGTTAATTTCTACCTTGATGGCATTGTGGTCAGAGAAGATACTTTGAATTATCTCAACGTTTTGGATCTTGTGGAGGATTGTTCTGTGGCCTAAGATGTGGTCTATTCTGGAGAACATTCCATGTTCATTGGAAAAGAATGTGTAATTTGCAGCTGTTGGATGTTCTATATATATTTATGATGTCAGGTTGGCTTATTGTGCTCTGTAGGTCTTCTGTATCTTTGCTGAGTTTCTTTTTAGATGTTCTGTCCTTCACTGAGAGTGGTGTGTTGAAGTTCTACTATTATTGTGGAACTGGCAATTTTTATTTTCAGTGCTGTTAGAGTTTGTTTTATTATTTTGGAGCCCTGTCATTGGGTGCGTAGATGTTTATTATGGTTACGTCTTCATGATGGGTCATCCTGTTAATCATTATATAGTGTCCTTCCTTGTCTTTTATGGTGGATTTTGTTTTAAAGTCTATTTTATCTGAGATTAGTATTGCCACTCTTGCTCTTTTTTGTGGTTGTTAGCTTGATATGTTTTTTACCAACCTTTGATTTTTTATAAATTCACATGTTTGTTTCTAAGGTGTGTCTCTTGTAGACAGCATATTGATGGATCCTGTTTTTTTTAATCTATTCTATCAGTCTCAATCTCTTTATGGGTGCATTGAGGCCATTTACATCAGTGTAATTATTGATAGATGTGAGTTTATTGCTGTTATTTTGTAGTGATTTTTTTTTTGGTGCTGACGTTTTCTTTGTTCTTCTTACTCTCTTGTGCTGAGTTACTTTTGTTTTTCCATCCTTTGATTTTTAATAAATTTATGT
>NW_004444196.1:707148-751763 GCF_000243295.1 Trichechus manatus latirostris
GGATGGCCAGCTTTTCATCTTTCATGATATTGGGGAAGTTTTCTGTCAGCAGTTCTTCAATGATCCTCTCTGTTTTTTCTGTTTTCTCCCCCTGTTCTGGAGCTTTGATCATTCAAAAATTTTTGTTTCTGATTGTATCCCACATAATTCTCAGGGTCTCTTCATTTTTCTTCATTCTTTTTTCTGAGTTTTCCTCAAACAGAGTTGTAGATACTATCTTAATTACATTCTGTCATGATCTTTCCTGAGCCATTTTTGGAGGGAAAACATATCTGCTATGTTGTATTATTTAGTTCTCCAGATTGTCGAGCCAACATCTGCTGGTTTTAAACACTAGATAAATTTAATAATCAGACTCGTTACTTTACAATGTTAGCACCCAAGAGAAAGTTGTAGGTGGCTTTAAGAAGCTCGTGTGTCCATTCAAAGAAATACAAAATAAAGGAAGAAATAGTGCTGTAATTGCTCTCAGAGTTAAAATATAGAATGATCATAAAAGAGGTAAAGCAAAGTTACCTTGAATAGTCTGATGGATCTCATGACATCAAAACTGGACTAAATACTCTTCTGTATACTTCTGGTAGCAAAAATGTTTGCTTTTTGGTTTTAAAATTAGTTGTGAAAGGCTGCTAAGTCTGAATCTATACCTAAGTGGGAACTCTGCTCTCAATTTAACAGCTTGAGATTTTTGAGCTGTGGTTAGACCTAGAGTTAGTTTAGAAAGTGTAGCAAGTATCCTTTGCTTAATTTTCAGAACTTTCCATCCTAGTCACTCCAAATAAATATACAATCTAAGTAAAAACAGTGTTCTTTCCACCCAAATCACATCTTAAAGAAAACTCTTAGAAGTTCCACTAGACCCCAAAGATTGCTCCCTCAAAGTTACTCCTGTAGAGAAATTATAGGGTAGTCACTCTTATCAGCAGGCAATGCTGTTGGCTTGAACCTCAGTCCTGGAAAGCTCAATAAAATAATGACACCTTTGAGGACATAGCAAGCTTGTCTTTTCCTGCTAGTTGCTTTCTTTCATTATTAACCTTCTTCAAATGTCTACCCTATTTAATAAAAGCAATTGCCCTCTAATTTGTATTTTAGAAGTGTGTTGTGAATACCTCTTTTTACCTCTCTTAATAAAGAAGATAACAGTGAAGAACGGAAAAACATTGAAGAAGTGTTAACTTGTTATTACTAAGGCTTCACTATGTGTTCTTCCTCCACAGCATCCCTGGCAAACTGCAAAGTAAAAGCAATATGGAAGAAGTAATTTTATCCAGTACAGAGTATAAATTATCAGAAGGAAGCATGTGTGACACTTGCTACGTACTTATCCCAGGCTTCTGAGTTGGCAATGGCTTTGCTTTAGCAAAAATGTGGAACAGGGAGAGCATATAAATAATTCTGATTCTCATCAATTTAGAAAGAGATTACCCTTATTAAGCCTTATCAGGATTTTTTGCTAAATATTGTGTCCATCAAAAACAAACAAACAAACAAACACACACATTAAAAAAAAAAGCTTGAATTATCAAATAGCAAATAAGAAAAGGTAAGTAAAAATATTTGACTGGTAAGAAATGTATAATATGTAATATAACAAAGGCTATATTAAATCCAGAGACAGACACAGACTTAATCACTCGCTGAAAAAAAAATCCCTAATACTATTATTTAAAAAAAAAAAAAAAAAAAAAACTGTACGAGGTTCCTACTGTTGTAACAAATTACCACACACTTCCAAACCAAACCCATTGCCCTCAAGTCGGTTCCCACTCATACAGACTCTATAGACAGAGTAGAACTGCCCCCTAGGGTTTCCAAGGAGCAGCTGGTGGATTCCAACTGCTGATCTTTTGGTTAGCAACCAAGCTCTTAACCACTGTGCCACCAGGGCTCCACCACACACTTAGTGGCTTAAAACAACATAAATTAATTATGTTAGTTCTAGAGGTCAGAAGTCCAAAATAGGTCTCACTGGGCTGAAATCATCAAGGCTATATTTTTTCTGGAGGCTCTAGAGGAGAATGTGTTTCCTTGCTTCTTTTTCATCTTCTAGAGGCTGTGGGCTTTCTTTGGTTCAAGACCCCCTTCCAGCAAACAATTGTATCACTCCAACTTCTGTTTCTGTTATTCCATCTCTTTCTCTGATTCTCCCCATCTCCATTTCTCTTATAAAGACCCTGGTGTTTATATTGGACCTCTCTAGATAATCCAGTATAATTTCTAAATTTCTACATCCTTAATTTAATTGCACCTGCAAAATCCCTTTTGCCATCTAAAGTAACATTCACAGATTCCCGCGATTAAGAAGTGCACATTCTTGGAAGGTTTTTATTTTGCCTGCCACAAGAATATATTACATGCATGATTAAATATGAGCAAGTCAGAAATAAAAGATACGGACTTTCTTTTTCTTTTTGCTATTGTTTTAGAAAAAACAGAAATACTTTCATAATCTTAGCTTTCAGATAACAGTGCTCTTCTAAAGTTGTTATTCTTAAGTTTGTATATTTGTTATAGGACATCTCAGAGCTGGTTTCTAGTTTATCTTCATATTTGCACTAAATTCAGTGAGATAAAGAGAACATACCTCTATTTTGACTGAAATTCTACAGACTTGTCATCTCTTTTCTTAAATGATAACCACTTGTAATTTTAGGTTACAAACATCTCGCAAAGCGTTTTATCATTCTGTGTACAGTTTCAAATAAGAGAGAAAGTTTAGGAAGAGTACTCTTAAAAATTGCTGAATGGATTCTACACATAAGCAGGTGTTTTTGTTTAGAATATGTAATGGTTCCAATATTCCCACTCCACTGCATCTACGAACAAGTATACAAAGATTCATGATATCAACAGCCAATCTGGACAAACACTGACGTCTGTCTTTAGAAAAAAATTATAAGGACAACCTGTTTCAGTGTTGCTTTTTCTTGTTTTTATTTTTGTTATTGTTGTTTGTTTTTGTTTTTATTACATTCATATGGTGATCATTCTCTATTTAAGTAGCACACTAACATACAGTTCTAGATTTTGTCTTGACTGCACCAGCTTAAAAAACTACAAGTATAGCCAAGTTTATTTGACATATGCTTGAATAATCACAACAGTCAAGTCAGGGCAAACAGCCAGTCAATTCATTGTGTTCATTTAGAAGCACAGAGTTCTGAAAATAGAATCAAAATAGAAAGGTTAAAAATAAAATTCAAGAAACATGCTCTGTAGGGGTTAGTATGATTTTCAATAAATATTCTGTCTTCCTCGGCCATCACTTTTGCCTTTACCTTTCGCAGGGATGTCCCAGATTTGACTCTTAACCCGAGGAGAAATGTTTCAAATGGTGCAACCGAATCTGTACAAATAACTAGAAAAGTGTGGTAGTGAGTCTGTATTACCAACTTCCTATAACAACCAACAAAAAGAGAAACACATACTAATAAAAATAATAATACTTACTGAGTACTTACATATGCCAGGCCCTGGGTTGACACTTTTAAATGCATGATTTATTTAAGCTTTATAAGATAAGTACCTACACACGATATGTACCATAATAATTTTGCTTTTACAGCTTAGCTAAGGAAAATGAGGTTTAAAGAAGTGAAATAAGTTTTCAGGGGTTTCACGGTTTATAAGCTAAAAATCTTGGATGAGGATCCGAGTTCAGTTAAAGAGCCAGTACATATAACTATACAGATAGTTCCTGAATTATGATGGGGTTCTGTTTCAACAACTCTGCTATAAATAGGTTCTAACATAATTGAAATACGTCATTTTTTTTTTTTTTTTGTTTCATTACTACTGCCTTTTATTATCAGTATCTTAACAAATCCAAACTTTGTATTTTGGGATTGTAAATATTACATAGAAATTTATAGATATATTTTAATACATACATAAAAAATACACAACTTATAATAATGTATTCTAACAATGAAGAAGAGACGGACGACATTGGTGTTTTGTTAGTTAGGTAATAACTCCACTTGTAGAAATTTCTGAGTCATTTGGATTATCCCTGGGAATGGGGATGGCATTTCTAGTCAGAAAATTAGTGAGAGTTGTCTGTACGGTCCTTTTCTTCTTTTCTTCATGTATTTCAAGGTAACATCTCACTGCTTCCTGAGTCTACCTATCGACTTTAGCAAAGTGATCAGCATTAGAATTCATGTTTTCAAGCAACTGAAGCCCTAGTGTTTTGAACAATAAATCATAAAATTGAGCATATGCTAGTGAATATCTGAGAATGGTAACATTAGCAAATTACACACTGCAACATTATATGTAGTACATATTACTAACAATACGGTGTACCAAAAAAATTTAGATAGTCGTAAGTGCAGTTTGTCGTAACTGGAATATGTCATAAGTCGGGGACTACCTATACTACTGAATTGTCTATAAGGATGAAGAACAACTAAGCTGAAATAATGAATGGAAATATAAACCTTACCCACAGGATTGATTTCAAATGGGTTATCTGTTTGAAAAAGAAAGAAAAAAGGAGAAATAGCCATAATTACCATGTGATTTGGGTTAGCATTATCCTTATCCTAATCATCTAATCTCTAGCACTCATTCAAGGCAGAGCTATGTGAGGTTTCTAAACATGGGACCAAGCTGACTGACCTGATAGCTGAAACTGAAAAGCAGTAGAACAGTCTCAGCGAAATAAACCTTTAGCGGGTAGCTTTTATTGTACCTGTTTCCTTCAGTATATTGATACAGTTTTCTAAAGGATCACAAAAGAGAAAAATATATACTTTTTTTTTCAGTAGCATAACAAGATTATTTATTATGAACATAGACTCAGTATAGCAGGATATGTGGAAGGCTCTGCTTCACATTCAGAGACCTGAGCTCTTCCATCTTCAGTACAAGGCTTTCATTATCCGTCTGAACATCGACATCCAGCCAATACAATGAAGGAAAGCATGAAGTGACAGAATGTAAAGAATTTCTGAGATTTTGATTGGTCCTGCTTGGAAGTGGTATAGTCATTAAAAATAATGTTCCTTTGGCCAGGATGAGTAGATAACCTTGAACATGTGGAGGCTTGGTTTTAGGCTATGTTGTTGTTGTTGCCCGACTCATGGCAACCGCATGCACGATGGAATGAAACGCTGCTTGGTTCTGCGCCTTTCCGTGATCAGTTGCGGATTGGACTGAAGTGATCCACAGGGATTTCATTGGCTGTTGATTGTAGTCTAATTCAGTTTTGCCTTAACTACTAGGGTGTAGTCCTGACTCTTTAAGAGTGTTGCCTTTCTTTTTTTTTTCCCATACAAAAATTTATACATACACTATCATGTGACCCTAACTGCTCTCTCCATACTGTGACAGCACACTCCTCTTTTTCACCCCTGATTCCCCATGTCCATTCAACCAGCTCCTAACCCTTTCTGCCTTCTCATCTCACCTCTGGACAGAAGCTGCCCGTTTAGTCTCTTGTATCTACTTGAGCTAAGAGGCAAACTCCTCACAAGTATAACTTTACGTCCCACAGACCAGTCCAATCCCTATCTGAAGAGTTGGCCTCAGAAATTGTTTTAATTCTGGGCTGATAGAGAATCCAGGAGTCATGCTTTCTGGGGTACCTCCAGTTTCAATCAGACCATTAAGTCTGGTCTCTTACTGGAATTTGAGTTCTGCACCCCACCTTTTTCCTGCTCCATCCAGGACTCTCTGTTGTGTTCCTCGTCAGGGCAGTCATTTGTGGTAGCCAGGCACCCTCTAGTTCTTCTGGTCTCAGGCTGATGAAGTCTCTGGCTTATGTGGCCCTTTCTGTCTCTTGGCCTACTACTTTACTTGTATCTTTATATTCTTCATTTTCCTTTACTCCAGGTGGTAGGGACCAATTGATGCATTTTACGTGGCCGCTTGCAAGCTTTTCCGATCCCAGACACCACTCACAAAAGTAGGATGCAGAATATTTTCTTAATAAGCTTTGTTATGCCAATTGACCTAGACTTCTCCAGAAAGCATGGTCCCCAGACCCCTACCCCTGGTACTCTGTCCCTCAAAGTGTTTGATTGTATTCAGGAAACTTCTTAGCTTTGGTTTAGTCCAGTTGTGCTGACTTCCCCTGTAGTGAGTGCTGTCCTTCCCTTCACATAATTCTTATCTACTATCTAGTTAGTGACTAACCCTCCCCCTCCCTCCCCACCCTCGTAACCATCAAAGAATGTTTTCTTCTGTGTTTAAACCTTTTCTTGAGTTCTTAAAATAGTGGTCTTATATGACATTTGTCCTTCTGTGACAGACTAAATTCACACAGCATAATGACCTCCAGCTTCCTCCATGTTATGTTTCACAGCTTCATCGTTGTTCTTTATCATTGTGTAGTATTCCATTGCGCGGATATACCATAATTTGTTTATCCATTCGTCTGTTGATGGGCACTTAGGTTGTTTCCATCTTTTTGCTATCGTGAACAGTGCTGCAACGAACATGGGTATGCATATATCTATTCTTATTTCTCTAGGATATATTCCAAGGAGTGAGATAGCTGGATCATATGGTACTTCTATTTCTAGCTTTTTAAGGAAGTGCCAAATAGACTTCCAAAGTGGTTGTACCATTTTACATTCCCACCAACAGTGTATAAGTGTTCCAGTCTCTCCACAAGCTCTCCAGCATTTATTATTTTGTGTTTTTTGAATTAATGCTAGCCTTGTTGGGATGACATGATATCTCAGTGTAGTTTTGACCTGCATTTCTCTAACGGCTAATGATAATGAGCATTTCTTCGTATGTCTGTTAGCTGCCTGAATATCTTCTTTGGTGAAGTACCTGTTTAAATCCTTTGCCCATTTTTTAATTGAGTTATTTGTCTTTTTGTTGTTGAGGTTTTGCCGTATCTTGTAGATCTTAGAGATTAAACGCTGATCGGTTTTGTCATAGCCAAAAACTTTTTCCCAGTCTGTAGGTTGTCTTTTTACTCTTCTGGTGAAGTCTTTCCATGAGCATGAGTGTTTGATTTCTAGGAGCTCCCATTTATCTGGTCTCTCTTCTGGTGCTTGTGCATTGTTACTTATGGTTCATATTGTGTCTGTATCATGTATTAGGGCTCCTAGTGTTTTCCCTATTTTTTCTTCCATGATCTTTATCATTTTCGATTTTATATGTAAGTCATTGATTCATTTGGAGTTAGTTTTTGTGCATGGTGTGAGGTATGGGGCTTGTTTCAGTTTTTTGCAGATGGATATCCAGTTATGCCAGCACCATTTGTTAAAGAGACTGTCTTTTCCCCAGTTAACAGTCTTTGGGCCTTTGTCAAATATCAGCTGCTCATAGTTGGATGACCTTATGTTTGGATTCTCAATTCTGTTCCATTGGTCTATGTATCTGTTGTTGTACCAGTACCAGGCTGTTTTGACTACTGTGGTGTTATAATAGTTTCTAAAATCAGGTAGTGTGAGGCCTCCAACCTTATTCTTCTTCTTGATTAACGCTTTATTTATTCAGGGCCCCTTCCCTTTCCATATGAAGTTGGTGATTTGTTTTTCCATCTCATTAAAAAATCCCAGTGGAATTTGGATTGGGATTGCATTGTTTCTGTAGAATGCTTTGGGTAGAATTGACATTTTCACAATGTTGAGTCTACCTATCCATGAGCAAGGTTTGTTTTTCCACTTATGGTTTCCTGAAGTAGTGTCTTGTAGTTTTCACTGTATAGATCTTTTACATCTCTGGTTAGATTTATTCTTAAGTATTTTATCTTCTTGGGGGCTATTGTAAGTGGTATTGATTTGGTATTTCCTCTTTGAGGTTCTCTTTGTTGGTGTAAAGGAATTCAACTGATTTTTTATATGTTTATCTTGTATCCTTATGGGAGGGGAGACGGGGCAAAGATGGCAGAGTAGTCAGACACTTCCGGTGGTACCTCTCACAACAAAGACCAAAAAAAAAAGTGAATTGATTATATATGACAATCTAGAGGCCAGAACACCAAAGGTAAAGTTGAGGAATTGGACTGAGTGGCTGGGGGAGGGACAGACAGTTCAGAAGCAGCAAGGAGTTGTCAGACGTGACCCGGCGGGAGCCATAGCCCTTCAGCCCAGATCACCTTGGGGGTGAGCAGGGAGGCAGACAAGCAGCAGCATTTGAGAGGCATTTTCCACACCGGTAGAGACCCAGTGGCACAGAGTCTATTCAGCCATCCAGAACCAGTGAAAATCAGCCCTCGGTCAGCAAAAGATAAGTATTTGCATCTGGTCTACCGTGAGGATCAAAAACACCCCCCTTAGGGAAAAACCTCTCTCCCATTTACCTCCCTGCTACCTGCTCTGCACTGGGTTTAGGACGGTTTCAGGGATTACCGAGTCCCCTGGGCTGGAAGTAGGACCCATCACATGCCCTGAGCCATTCTGTCTGCCTTGGAGAGGGAACAAAATTAGCAAAAATGAGGAAAAAAATAATCTACTGGCTCCCCTAAGCCAGGAACTCAGAGTAGGCTCAGTTCCTTTACCTAGGCACAGGCATAGGGATCCATGGACTTTGAGTGCCTTTCCCCCTGCATAGACTATTGTGGGCCCATTTCAATAGCATAGGCCCTCATTACCACAATAAAACAGGGTATATACCTGAAGTCTAACTTCAACTCTTTCAGCAGTGAAATGGCAGGTTCGTGACATTTGACACTGCTCTGCCCATTAAGCAGGGTCTTCACCTACACACGTTAACGGCCTGAGGACTGGTGGCCCCACCCACACCACCTAGCCACCTGCGATAGGGGCCCAAGAATAAGAGGTACCCCCCAGTCCTTACAGCCAACAGCGTTGGGTTCTCATAGTCCAGCTGCAAAACCCACCCACCTACGTGCTCTAGGAAACAGGGACACGCTTTCCTCCTGGACATTTGGAGGTGGCCATCAGCCCTCTGCCTTGCTCAGAGTGTATCCCCTTGCTGCAGCCGGATGCCTGTGCCTTCATCAATTACCCATGCCTGTCTAGGACTATAAGTGAGAGACTACACCACAGATTTGGTGGACAACTACTTGGACACCTGAGCTGAACCCATACAGGAGGAGTGGGCAGACTCCTGGGCTCACATACTTAGTGGCAGGTCTTGCCACCTGATGGCAGGACGTTGGATCTTCAGGGGTACTGGTGAATAAACTGGCTTATACCAGCAACCTATTTGGGCATATAAAAACAAGAAGCTAGGACACAGTAAGCAAACATAAAGTAAATAAATATAATAACTTATTGATGGCTCGGAGACAACAGGCAATATCAAATCACATAAAGAGGCAGACCATGATGACTTAAGCAAGCTCCCAAAATAAACAACCTAGTAATATTCTGGAGGAACAAAATTTCTTGGAATTACCAGAGGAAAAATACAAAAGATTAATATATAGAACTCTTCAAGACATCAGGAAGGAAATAAGGCAAAACCCAGAACATGCAATAGAGGAACTTAAAAACATTAGAGAAGCGCATAATGGCAAATTTAACACGCTACAAGAATCCATAGAGAGACAGCAATCAGAAATCCAGAACATTAACAATAAAATTTCAGAATTAGACAACTCAATAAAGAGTCATAAGAGCAGAACTGAGGCAATGGAAGTCAGAATTAGTGAAATTGAAGATAAAATACTTGACACCAACTTACTTGAGTAAAAATCAGATAAAGGAATTTTTAAAAAATGAAGAAACCCTAAGAATTATGTGGGACTCTACCAAAAGGAATAACCTACGAGTGATTGGAGTACCAGAACAGGGGGGATAACAGAAAATACAGAGAGAATTGTTGAAGATTTTTTGGTAGAAGTCTTTCCTGATATCATGAAAGATGAGAAGATATCTATCCAAGATGCTCATCGAACCACACAAGATAGATCCCAAAAGAAACTCACCAAGACATATTAAAATCAAACTTGCCAAAACCAAAGATAAAGAGAAAATTTTAAGAGTGGCTAGGGATAAACAAAAAGTCATCTACAAAAGAGAGTCAATAAGACTAAGCTTGGACTACTCAACATAAACCGTGCAGTCAAGAAGGCATTAGGATGACATATATAAAGCTTTGAAGGAAAAAACTGCCAGCCAAGAATTATATATCCTGCAATAGTGTCTCTCAAGTATGATGATGAAATTAGGGCAATTTCCAGATAAAAAGAAGTTTGGGGAATTTGCAAAAACCAAACCAAAATTAGAAGAAATACTAACGGGAGTCTTCTGGTTAGAAAATCAGTAACATCAGATAACAACCCAAGACTAGAACACAGGGCAGAGCAACCAGATATCAACCTAGATAGGGAAGTCACAAAAATAAATCAAAGCTAAAACACTGAAAATAAGGAAACAGAGATGTCAATATGCAAAAGATGACAACATTAAAACAAACACTAGGTACAAAAAAAATGGAGTCATAGATCTTTCATATGAGGAAGAAGTCAAGGCTATATAAAGAATTAAAAGAATGGTATAAACTAAGAAAAATAGGAGTAAATATTAAGCTAACCACAAAGGAAACTAACAAATCCTACACATCAAAATAAAAAACAAGAAAAACATAAAGACTCAGCAAATACAAAATCAACAACAATGAAAAAGATGAAAAGAAGATACAAAAGAAATCGATTCAGCACAGAAAATTAATTGGAAGAAAGACACTATCAACAACACACAAAAAGGCATCAAAATGACAGCACTAAACTCATACCTATCAATAACGCTGAATGTAAATGAACTAAATGCACCAATAAAGAGACAGAGAGTGGCAGATTGGATAAAAAAAACACAATCTGTCTGTATACTGCTTGTAAGAGACAAAACTTAAAGACACAAACAAACTAAAACTCAAAGAACAGAAAAAAGGTATCAAGCAAACAACACTCAGAAAAGAGCAGGAGTGGCAATATTAATCTCTGACAAAATAGACTTTAAAGTACAATCCACCACAAAGGATAATGATTAAATGGTCAATACACCAGAAGACATAACCATAGTAAATACTTATGCTCTCAACGATAGGACCCCAAAATACATAAAACAAACTCTAAGGGCAGTGAAAAGAGGAATAGACAGCTCCACAATAATAGGAGACTTCAACACACCACTTTCGGTAAAGGACAGAACATCCGGAAAGAAGCTCAATAAAGAAACAGAAGATCTAAATGCCACAATCAACCAACTTGATCTCATAGACATATACAGAACACTCACTCCACCCAACAGGAGCCAAGTATACTTTCTTTTCCAATGCACATGGAACATTCTCCAGAATAGACCACATATTAGGCCATAAAGCAAGCTTTAACAGAATCCAAAGCATCAAAATGTTACAAAGCATCTTTTCTGACCATAAAGCTATAAAAGTGGAAATCAATAACAGAAAAAGCAAGGAAAAAAATCAAACACATGGGAACTGAACAACACCTTGCTCAAAAACTACTAAGTTATAGAAGAAATTAAAGACAGAATAAAAAAATTCACAGAATCAAATGAGAATGAAAACACACCCTATCAGAACCTTTGGGACACAGCAAAAGCAGTGCTCAGAGGTCAATTTACAGCAATAACTACACACATCCAAAAAGAAGAAAGGGCCGAAATCAAAACATTAACCCTATAACTTGAACAAATAGAAAGAGAGCAGCGAAAGAAGCCCTTGGGCACAAGAAGAAAAGAAATAATAAGAATCAGAGCAGAATTAAATGAAATAGAGAATAAAAAGACAATTGAAAGAGTTAACAAGATGAAAACCTGGTTCTTTGAAAAGATTAACAAAATTGAGAAACCATTGGCCAAACTGACAATAGAAAATCAGGAGAGGAAGCAGATAACCCATATAAGAAATGAGATGGGTGATATTACAGCAGACCCAACTGAAGTTAAAAGAATCATAACAGAATACTCTGGTAGTTAGAGTATAATTATACTCTAACTAATTTGAAAACCTAGAGGAGATGGACAAATTTCTAGAAACACACTACCTACTTAAACTAGCACAGAGGTAGAACAAGTGAATAAACCTATAACAAAAGAAGGGATTGAAAAGATAATTAAAAAACTCACAAAACAAGGACAAATATTGTACGAGACAACTATTATAAGAACTCAGGAAAAGGTTTAAAGGCAGAAGAAAACATTCTTTGATGGTTACAAGGGTAGGGAGAGAGGGAGGGGGTATTCACTAACTAGATAGCAGACAAGAATTATCTTAGGTGAAGGGAAGGACAGCACACACTACAGGGAAGTCAACACAACTGGACTAAACCAAAAGCTAAGAAGTTTCCTGAATATAACCAAACACTTGGAAGGAGAGAGTAGCAGGGGCGAGGGTCTGGGAAACCATGCTTTCAGGGGACATCTAGGTCAATTGGCATAACAAAGTTTATTAAGGAAATGTTCTGCATCCTATTTTGGTGAGTGGCATCTGGGTCTTAAAAGCTAGTGAGTGGCTACCTAAGAGGCATCAATTGGTCCCAACCCAAATGGAGCAAAGGAGAATGAAGAACACCAAAGACACAAGGAAAGTATTAGCCCAAGAGACAGAAAGGGCCACATAAACCAGAGACTTCATCAGCCTGAGACCAGAAGAACTAGATGGTGCCCAGCTACCACCAATGACCACCCTTACAGGGAACACAACAGAGAATCCCTGATGGAGCAGGAGAAAGGGGGGGTGCAGAACTCAAATTCTAGTAAAAAGACCAGACTAAACTGTCTGACTGAGACTGAAGGGACCTTGGAAGACTTGGCCCCTGGACTCTCTATTAGCCCAGAACTGAAACCATTCCTGAAGCCAGCTCTTCAGACATAGATTAGACTGGAGTATAACACATATAATTATCCTCTTGAAGAGAGTGCTTCTTTGCTCAAGTAGGTACATGAGACTAAATGGGCAGCTCCTGTCCAGAGACAAGATGATAAGGTAGAAAGTGTGAGGAGCTGGTTGAATGGACACAGGAAATCAGGGGTGGAAAGGAGCAATGAGCTGTCACATTATAGGGAGAGCAACTAGGGTCACATAACAATGTGTGTACAAATTTTTGTATGAGAAACTAACTTGAACTGTAAACTTTCACTGAAAGTACAATTTAAAAAAATTTTTTTGACTTGATTGTGATGTTAATGATATTGTTCCATAATTTCCACATTCTGTTAAATCACCCTTCTTTGGAATGGTTACAAATATGGATCTCTTACAGTCGGTTGGCCAGTTAGCTGTCTTCCAAATTTTTTACATAGATAAGTGAGCACTTCCAGTATTGCATCCATTTGTTGAAATATCTCAATTGGTATTCTGTCAGTTTCTGGAGCCTTGTTTTTGCCCAATGCCTTCACTGCAGCTTAGATGTCTTCCTTCAATACCATTGATTCCTCATCATATGCCACCTCCTGAAATGGTTGAATGTTCCACCAATTCTTTTTGGTAGAGTGACTCTGTGTATTCCTTCCATCTTCTTTTGATGCTTGCTACATCATACATCATTTTGCTCATAGAATCCTTTAAAATTGCAACTCGAGGCTTGATTTTTTTCTTCAGTTCTTTAAGCTTGGGAAATATTAAGCATGTTCTTCCTTTTGGTTTTCAAACTCCGGGTCTTAGCACATTTTATTATTTATTTACTACTTCATCTTCTTGACACACACTTTGAAATCTTCTGTTCAGCTCTTTTACTTCATTATTTCTTCCTTTCACTTTAGATACTCTATATTCAAGAGCAAGTTTCAGAGTGTCTTCTGACATTCTTTTTGGTTTTTTTCTTGCTTTCTTCCTGTCTTTTTAATGATTTCTTGATTTCTCCATTCATCTGTTGATGGGTATCTAGGTTGTTTCCATCTTTTTGCTATTGTGAACAATGCTGCAATGAATATGAGTGTGCATATGTGAAAATGGTTTTTGAAAGAGAGAAAATGTCATCAAATTTACTCCTTTCTAAATGTCCTGTTAAAAAGCATAACTCAATGCATATATCATTTGTAAGTGTAGAAATCAAAAAATTATTATAGTTTGAAAATGATTAAAGTGTTCTCTTTTATTTCTTTAAGAATTTAGCTTAGTATAGTGTCAGATCATGATAAATTATTTCCTTGCCTATGACATCTTAATTTAAAGTAGTGGACAACAAAGCCATATTTTGTAACATTAATTGTTTTAAATTGTTTTGTGTTAATCAGGATGATTTCTTTCCTTGTGCCTCCTATGGACAATAGAGAAACAAACATATTTTCAGTGATTAGCAAGATTCTGTTATCTTGATTTAGAAGTACCCTTTCTAGAGAATTATCCCTGTTACATAACATATGTTTGGAAAAATTATTTAAGAGCATTTACTCAAACTAACATCATCATTTTTGGTGTATTCCTTCCAAAATTTGATTGACTTATAGTCAACAATTCGACAGAGTTGGTCAATTCATAGAGTTTTTGATGACTGAATTTGGTCATTTTTGGTAGGAGGTAAGTTTAAACCCCCCCTCCCCCCCAAAAAAAAATTCAGTTGAGTCAATTCTGACTCATAGCTACCCAACAGGACAGAATAGAATGTCTCAAAGGGTTTCCAAAGCTGTAGTCTTCGCCACATCTTTCTCCTGCAGAGTAGCTGGTGGGTTCTATTCTAAGGTATAAACATCACAAAATTTAATACATTAAAAAGAAAAGTTTTATTCAGCATATATTCAAAAAGGTGACAGTGGGAAAACACACAACCATGCTGCCAGAGTTATGTCTACCTGAGTACAGGAATATTACAGAATAGGCAAGAATGGGAAAATAGACAAGCATGCTGCCACAGCCATGTCCACCTGAGTCCAAGGAACATTACAGAATCATCAGTATATATTAACATTTCAAAAGGGGAAAACCATTGAAAGCTTCACCTTTTCACAGATTGACTAAAACTACCAAATCACTGTGATTCTAAACTTTGAATTGTCTTCCTTAATAATCATTGGTACAGGTTTCAGTTAGGACAGTCATTGGTGCAACAAATTTTACTGTTCACTAAATGTTAATAGAAAAAGATAGGAGTGGATAGTATGTGGGTCTCTTGTGCTGTTTTTGATTTGTTCATATGAAAAGTTCCCTAAAAGATATTTTCCAAGATTGTCCTAGCTATTGTCTTTATACCTCAGGGCCCAGTTGCTGTAGGCTTCTGAGTTCAGCCCCAGCTGGGTCACATTCTAGGACAGGGAATAATGGCTCCAGTATTATCTCCTTAATCTGTTTGAACCACTGACCTTTTGGTTAACCACTTAACCACTGCACCACCAGGGCTCCTGAGACAAGTTTACTGGGGATATGTTAGGCATTTAATAGTAATATTATTGATGAGACTTTTTTATTACTATATGAAAAGTAGTAATATACAACATATTTTTGCTTATTTTTTATGTGCTAGACAGAGGCTATGTCTTTGGATCACATCCAAAGATGTAAAAGGGATATGTGTAGCTGTAGAAAATTTTATTACAAATTTGAGAATCTGTTAAAATTCATGTGAAAGGCAGTTCTCAGTTATCTAATCTCCAGTTGTTTCTGTGAAGTAGAATTAGCTACTTTGGTTAAAAGTTACATGTAATATAAATGGTTGAGACTACATAGAGCAACAAGGACTGAGAAATAAAATTGTGCATGTGCTTTTGTTTTCCAACAGGAGGAAGTAGTTTTGTCCTAAGACTTATGGTTTTCAGACTTTATTTGGCTCCTTTACACTCTTGGTACTTATTAAGGACTCCAAAAAATGTCTGTTTATGTGGATTAAACTATTGATATTTATGTGTTAGAAATTAAGACTGAGAAATTTTTAAAAATAATATTTATTGATTCAGTTAAAGATATCCATGGAGAATGCATTGCATACTAACATGAATAACACGACAGTGTAAGTATGAAAATTGTTTTGACCTCATAGACTCCTGAGAGAGAACCACTGTCCTCAGATAAAATGCCAGTGGCTTCAACAATATGAAAGAGTATAATGAAGAACAATACTAAAAATAAACTATACTTGCCTTCATTTATAATACCTAAGTCTAAAAAGAAGTCATGTAAAGTATTACAATTTTAGCATAGTGTACTAAGTCATGATGTGCTTGGTTTTCAGGTTTCCTGGAATTTAGGCATTTGCCTAATATGAATGGTTATTCTTTACTCTCTGTGCAATCTGCCTAGATAGCAAAGATTCTTTCTTACCAGATCAGTTTTCTGTGCTTTATGTTGACTTTATTACATACTTGATTATTTAAGAAAACAAAACAACAACAAAAAATAACAAAGAACTATATGTCTCATTTATGAAAAAGCTAAGGTTCTTTATACATGAGTTGTCTATTATGTTTACTTGTAAATGTTTTATTGTTACTTTAATTAAATACGTAACCAATTATGGTTTCTCAGGTGCCCATTATCCTATCTTAATCAAGTGTCCAAGTCTCTTTTTGACATCTTATTTTTTGCTTTCTATAATCAGGCCCTAACACAGGCAAAACAAAATTACATTCTTAGGATATTCTTTACACATGTTAAAAAAAATTGAATCTCGTCGAAATTTGATCATAAGTTTTATTCTGAGCAGTTATTCTGTTTGCATATAAGGAGGCCGTTTTGACGCCAGGAAAAGCAAATGGCTGGAAGAAACTAGGTACAATGAGGTATAAAAAGGAGGGAGAAATATAGAAGATCAACCATTGGCTAATCTTAATGTGATTGATTGAACCCTGCCTTACCCGCTTTACTGAGATCAACTAATATCAGGTTACTTCTAGTCTGGCTGCTAATAATTTGGCCTTCCACCCACCTTCGGCCATAAAATTTTTTGAGATTTATATTAGGAGGTAATGGTTTGACAACTACCCTTTTCTAGCAGGATAAGACATACAAACTTACATTGCTGTAGAGCAGTTTCTGGCAGGTTTTTGCAGTTTGGCTCAGGCTTTTTATGGTTAATATTGGTTTCGTGGATAAGAAAAACCTTAAAATCAAAGGAAGACATTTGTTATTACTTTTCCTATTCAATACACCTAAAATGATCTTTCAGATTTCCCTGAAAACCCCTGGAAAATTATGGAAATTTGTTCTTTCACTTTAAAAAAAGAGATACCAGAAGTAATTAGGTTTGTTTGAAGAGTTGTATGAGAAAAGGTGTCATATTAGAAGAATTGTCCAACCTTCCCTAGGTTACATTTTTATAGATGATTTAGGAAATAATATTGGAGTTATTATTCCCTGTCCTTGAGCTGGGCTCACAAGGACACATCAACTGGGCCCTGAGGTATAAAGACAATAGATGGGACAATCTTGAAAATTATCTTTTAGGGAAGAAATGTATCTTTTAGAGAACCTTTCGCATAAAGCCAATCAAACAGAACAAAAAGACTTTCTACTCTTATCTTTTTCTATTAGCATTTAGTGAATAGAAATTTGTTGGACCAATGAAGACCCTCCTGAAACCTGTACCAATGATTATTAAAAAAGACAATTCAAAATGTAGGATCAGTTTCTAGCCAATCTGTGAAAAGGTGAAGCTTTCAATGGTTTTGCCCATTTGTAGTGTTAATCTATACCGATGACTCTGTAATGGTCTTTGGACTCAGGCAGACATGGCTGTGGCAGCATGCTTGTCCATTTTCCCATTCTTGCCTATTCTGTAATATTCTTTAGACTTGGACAGACATGGCTCTAGCAGCACACTTGTCCGTTTTCCCACTTTTGTCTGTTCTGTGATATTTCCTTGGACTCAGGCAGACATGGCTCTGGCAGCATGGTTGTCTGTTTTCCACTTTTGCCTTTCTGGAATATATGCCAGATAAAACTTTCTTTTTACTTTACTAAACTCTGTGATGTTTTTCCCCTACAACATAGGTAAAATACTGTTAATATAAATATTTTAGCACTCTTGTGCACTATGAAAGTCCCTGGAGATGTGTCAATGTCCCTGTTGTCCGCAGTATGTTTTTATCCTCAGGAAAAGCACTGGCCAGAACAACTCTTATAAAATAGTATCAAAGTCCTGGTAGAGTTTTGCTTGATGATATTACACAACAACAGTGTATTGTTGTCAGTTAAAATGTCAATTATTGTTTAAAATATTAGTTTTGCCACAGTTTTACTTTTTAAATTTCAAGCTAGCATCTCCTAGGCCAGTGCACATCAGATTAACTCATGGAATTTTATAAAAACACAGATATCTAGGCCCAACCCCACCCTTGTTGAATGTCTTTAGTTGACATGCTTAGAATGAAAGGATCATGTCTAAAACCATTATATCTAGAATATTTTTCTATAAATATATTATTAATTCATTTATATAAATCAGATGTAATATTCACTGACTTCTTTAAAAATTGGCTTAATGATTTTAATCACTATCATTGGAGACATTTTGTTTGTTTTTGTTTAATTTTTTTTATTTGAGTGGCTTGATTATCCTTGCTTTGTATTCCTAAAAAACAGGGGCGTGAAGAACTCAAAAACACATTTTCCTGTTAGTTGCATTAAATTTATTATGAGCTCTCAACAGACTTTTCACACTTGAAACTTTTCAGTAGTAAAATAACAATAGCTATTACATTTCTATTATCTACAGGTAGTTTTTATTTTATTCCAATACTTTCCTGAAGGCTCTGCTACAGGGGAAAGTTTGTTTCTTCAACAAAGGATAGTCTGGGAGTCTTGTGGAAAAGAACTGTAGCAGGTACTTCAAACTATTATGATTTCAAAGAATAGACTCCTGGGTACAGGCTTCCATGCTGACATTGCTTAGAAAACGTTTAGACTAAACCAATATGCTGAGTCAGTGTATCCTGGGCGCTTTTGTTATTCAAGAAAACGGACACTTTCATGAGACTGCTAATTCAAGATCCCTTGGTACAAGAATTAATTACATAAGCCTGATTGAACTGATAAGGAAAATTTTATTGTGATTGTTTGGTTGAAACATTACTGATGTGGTTTTAATGTCTAATTTTCCAGATTAAACTATCCTTTAACTTCTTAAGCTATCCTTTAACTTCTGACAGTTTAGTACACTTTAAAGTAACTTTATTGATATTACTTATAAACCTCTAAAATCAGTTCCACCACTTATTGGTTTGTGATACTGTGGTGGCCTGTGTGTTGCTGTGATGCTGGAGGTTATGCTACCAGTATTTCAAATACTAGCAGGGTCACCCATAGTGGACAGGTTTCAGGGGAAACTAAGACAGACTAGGAAAAAGGAGGTGGTGATCTATATTTCTGCAAAAATTGGCAGGAGAAACCCTTACGAATAATAGCGGAATGTTGTCTGACATAGTGCCAGCAGATGAGTGCATCAGGTTGGAAGGCAATCAAAATACAACTGGGGAAGAGCTGCTGCCTCAAGATAGAGTCTATCTTAATGACGTGGATGGAGTAAAGCTTTTGAGATCTTCATTTGCTGATGTAGCATGACTCAAAATGAGAAGAAACAGCTGCAAACATCCATTAATAATCAGAACATAGACTGTACAAAATATGAATCTAGGAAAATTGGAAGTTGTCAAAAATAAAATGGAATGCTTGAAGATACATATCCTAGGCATTAGTGAGCGGAAATGGACTGGAGTTGGCCATTTTCACTTAAAACAATCACTATGCTGGGAATGCCAAATTGAAGAGGAAAGGTGTCAAATTCATCATAAAAAAGAACATTTCAAGATCTGTCCTGAAGTACAACACTGTCAGTGATAGGATGATATTCATATGCCTACAAGGAAGACTAGTTACTACAACTGGTTCAAATTTATCTATCAACCACTAATGCCAAAAATGAAGAAATAGAAGATTTTTACCAACTTCTGCAGTCTAAAATTGATCAAACATGCAATCAAGATGCATTGATAATTACTGGTGATTGGAATGTGAAAACTGGAGAAAAGAAGGATCAGTAGTTGGAAAATACGGTCTTAGTGATAGAAAGGACACCGGAGATCACATGATAGAATTTTGCAAGACCAATGACTTATTCATTGGAAATACCATTTTTCAACAACAAAAATGACACTATAAACATGGACCTTAAAGAATACACAGGAATCAAATTGACAGTAATTGTGGAAAAGACTATGGGGAAGCGCAATATCATCAGTAGGAACAAGGCCAGGGGTCCCTTGTAGAATAGACCATCAACTGTTCATATGCAGTTCAAGATGAAGCTGAAGAAAATTAAAACAAGTGTAAGAAAGCCAAAATATGACCTTGAGTATATCTCATCTGAATTTAAAGATCATCTCAAGAACAGATTTGATGCATTGAACCTAATTACTGACAACCGGACAAGTTGTGGGATGACATCAAGGACTTCATACATGAAGAAAGCAAAAGGTCATTTAAAAGACAGGAAAGAAAGAAACGACCAAAAAGGATGTCACAAGAGACTCTGAAAATTGTTCTTGAACATAGAGTAGTTAAAGTGAACAGAAGAAATGATTAAGTAAAAGAGCTGAAAAATAGACTTTAAAGGGCAGCTGGAGAAGACAAAGTAAAGTATTATAATAAAAGATGCAAAGACCTGAAGTTAGAAAACCAAAAGAGAAGAACGTATTCAGCATTTCTCAAACTGAAAGAACTGAAGAAAAATTTCAAGCCTCGAGATGCAATATTGAAGGATCCTATGGTGTAAAAAGGAAGCATCAAAGGAAGATGGAAGGAATGCACAGAGTTGCTGTACCAAAAAGAATTGGACAAGGTTCAGCCATTTCAGGAGATAGCATATGATCAAGAGCCAATGATACTGAAGGAAGAAATCCAAGCTGCATTGAAGGCATTGGCAAAAACAAAGCTCCAGAAACTGGCAGAATACCAACTGAGATGTTTCAACAAATAGATCAATGCTGGAAGTGCTCACTGGTCTATACCCAGAAATTTGGAAGACAGCTTCCTGTCCAACTGACTGGAAGAGATCCACGTAAGTGTCCATTACAAAGAAAGGCGATCCACTGGAATATGGAAATTAACAAACAATATCATTAACATCACACACAAGTAAAATTTTGCTGAAGATCATTCAAAAACAGTTGCAGCAGTACATCAACAGAACTGCCAGAAATTCAATCCAGATGCAGAAGAGGATGTGGAACAAGGGATATCATTGCTGATGTCAGATGGATCTTGGCTGAAAGCAGAGAACACCAGAAAGATGTTTACCCATGTTTTATTGACTATGCAAAGGCATTTGACTGTGTGGATCATAACAAATTATGGACAGCACTGCAAAAAATGGATTTCAAGAATACTTAATTATGCTCTTGCAGAATCTGTAACGTAGACCAAGAGGCAGTCATTTGAACAGAACAAGCTGATACTGTGTGGTTTGAAATCAGGAAAGGTGTGCATCGGAGTTGTATCCTTTTGCCATACTTATACAATCTGTCTAGTGAGCAAATAATCTCATAAACTGCTCTATATGAAGAAGAATGGGGCATCAGGATTGGAGGAAGACTTAGTAACAACCTGCAATATGTAGATGTCACAACCTTGCTTGCTGAAAGTGAAGAGGACTTGAAGCACTTACTTATGAAGTTCAAAGACTACAGCCTTCAGTGTGGATCACACCTCAGCATAAAGAAACAAAAATCCTCACAACTGGACCAATAAGCAACATCATGATAAACAGAGAAAATATTGAAGTTGTCAAGGATTTCATTTTACTTGGATCCACAATCAACACCCATGGAAGCAGCAGTCAAGAAATCAAATGATGTATTGCACTGGGTAAATCTGCTGCAACAGACCTCTTTCAAGTGTTGACAAGCAAAGATGTCACTTTGAGGACTAAGGTGCACCTGATCCAAGCCATGGTATTTTCAATTGTCTCACATGCATGTGAAAGCTGGACAATGAATAAGGAAGACTGAAGAAGAATTGATGCCTTTGAATTATATAGTGCTGGTGAAGATAATTGAATATACCAAGAACTGCCAGAACGAACAAATCTGTCTTAGAAGAAGTACAGCCAGAATTCTTCTTAGAAGCAACGATGGAGAGACTTCATATCATACGTTAGGCATGTTATCAGGAGAGAACATTCCTGAAGAACAAGATCATGCTTGGTAAAGTGGAGCATCAGTGAAAAAGAGAGAGACCCTCAATGAGATAGAATGACACAATGGCTGCAACAATGGGCTTAAACATAACAATTGTGAGGATGGCACAAGACTGGGCAGTGTTTCATTATGCTGTACGTAGTGTCCTTATGATTTGGAACCGACTTGACTGCAGCTAAAAACAACAAAACCATTTTCTGTCTAGTTGATTCCAACTCAGGGCGACCCCATGTGTATCACAGTAGAACTGTGCTCCATAGGGTTTTCAATGGGTGATTTTTCAGAAAGAAATTCCCAGACATTTCTTCCAAGGCACCTCTCAGTGGACTCATATCTCTAACTCTTCAGTTTAGCAGCTGAGCAAGTTAAGATTCTGAACCACCAAGGAACTCCCTATAAACCTCTAGAATAATTTACCCAAATGTATAAGCAGGTGAAATATGGTGAAGAGAATTTCCTGGGCTTATTTTCAGAGCCTCAGGATATCAAATAATAGAGGCTTTTAAGTGTTGATGAAAGAGTTTTAATCTTCCTGGAATGCAGATTTCTGGCTTTCATGGAAGTTGAGGTAACCCACATAAGCCATTGCACTTGGGTGTCTTTTTTAATGTTGAGCCTTGAAAAACTGATTCCTAGAAGCCACTTTTGTGTCAGACAATGATCCAGATAAACTAGTTTTTCTTGGGCTTTGTGGTCTTTGAAGAATTAGTCAGCTTTGGGAAATAGACTCTAAGGGTCAGACAGGGAGCTATGTTTAGGGTAAATCAGTAATTATATTAATTGTTCTTCAAAACAATGCTGTACGAAAACCCTTCCTGGCCACAAATTTGTTTATGGTTTTGTTCCCACTCCTTCCATGGCAAAGCCAAGAAGATTTGGTATAAGAATTTTGGAAGTTCTTCTCATTTTCAGAACATTGCTGATATTCTAGTTGAAATGTTACCCTGATTTGTAAGCTGTATATTTAATAAACTTCAATCAATTTCTATTATTAGCTTAATATGATTTTTGTTTTAACACTGTCCAATCTGAGATTCCTTATGACAACTTCCAGGCACAAGTTAATTTGGAGTCTTAGTAATTGTTCAATACGGTCTGGTCCAGATTTTATAAAGCAAACATAAGGAGGCCTACAAGGTAAATTAGCACTCTTTCTACATCTTTGTAATTAATGAGTCCAAACCTAACGTGACCAGCATTATTTTGCAATTAGGAATAATCATTGTTTGGGATAATTATAATCACAAGGTGGAAGGTGGTTGTGAAAGATTTCAAACTGTATAAAATAAGACTTTGTTGTTGCTGTTGTGTGCCATCTAGTCACTTCCGACTCCAGCTCACCCTTCCATTATGTCTGCCTTTCATTGTATTAAGCTATTTTACAACTCTATAAATTGTAGAAAACTAATGTTAATGCAAATTATTTTTGATTATAGAATTTCAAATTAATTGAGTCTTGTGGAATGCAATAGGTTATTGCTCTGCAGATGTCCATTTTGTATCTCTGTAAATTTATTTCAGAATTTCCTATTACCAGTATATGTCTCAGCACTTTAACTCTTTTGAACCACTTGTAACATTTAACCAGTTAGTTTGTTAATAAATAAGTTAAAATAAAATCTTTGATATGTTTTTTTTAATATATGTATATATAACATATATATACATATATACATATACAGTAGTTCCCCTTATCCACGGTTTCACTTTCCACCATTTCGGTTACCCACTGTCAACTGCTGTCTGAAAATATTAAATGGAAAATTCCAGAAATAAAAATTCGTAAGTTTTAAATTGTCACTATTCTGAGTAGCGTGATGAAATCTTGCTCTGATCCACTCCGTCTCGCCCAGGATGTGAATCATCCCTTTGTTCAATGTACCCACGCAGTATATGCTACCAGTCCTTTCATCACTTAGCAGCCATCTTGGTTATAAGATCAACTGTCAGGATATCGCAGTGCTTGTGTTCAAGAACCCTTATTTTATTTAATATGACCCCAAAGTGCAACAGTAGTGATACTGGCAATTTGGATATGCCAAAGAGAAGCCGTTAAGTCCTTCCTTTAACGGAAAAGGTGAACGTGCTCAACTTAATAAGGAAAGAAAAAAAAATTATATGCTGAAGTTGCTAAGATCTACGGTAAGAACAAATTTTCTCTCTCTGACATTGTGAAGAAGGAAAAAGAAATTCCTGCTAGTTTTGCTGCCGTACCTCAAACTGCAAAAGTTGCGGCGGCCACAGTGCATGATAAGTGCTTAGTTAAGATGGAAAAGGCATTAAATCTGTGGGTGGAAGACATGAACAGAAAAGTTGTTCTGAGTGATGGCAATGTATTACACAAGAAAGCATTGAGCCTATATGAAGACTTCAGCAATGGATCCCCGGAAATGAGTGATACCAAGCCATTTACTGAAGTAAGGGATGGTTACACAGTTTCAATAATAGGTTTGGACTGAAAAATTAAACTTTATCATAGGTATGTATGGATAAGAAAAAACAGTATATACTGGTTCTGGTACTATCTGCAGTTTCAGGCATCCCCTGGGGGTCTTGGAATGCATGCCCCGTGGATAAAGGGGAAGTACTATATATAGAACACATGTCAAAGATTATCATAATTTAGATATCTATATATAAATATATATATCTTAATATTGATTATAAAATTATTCTTTAACATGATAAATGCATCCAAATAAAATTATAAATTAGACTTTCCTATTATATTTAAAGTGTGTTACTGTTAATGATGGCCACTTTATAATGATTATTATATAACTTGTGTTTTGCTTAGACATGTACAAAATTTTTAATATATATACAGAAAGTAAACTCATAAACTATTAAAAATATATAGCCTACCTAATGAATGATCATCAGAATTTCAAACACATTCATTTTAGCAACAAAGCCAAGCGCTAACGATCATATGGGTGAGGATATTTTGTGGGGTGATATAATCCTCACTATTAAGCGAATTATCTTCTGAATGGAATAAAACAAAGCTACAAATGCAAACAGACAGAGGAGAGTTTTGATTTTTCTTTTCTTTCTTTCTTTTTTTTTACTGTTTTTACCATGTAAGGAAGATCAGGCCAGAAAGTCTGAAAGGGTAATTAGAAGGTCATTCTACTCACTACAAAGCCCAAGTTTCCCTGGAATTATTGCATAGATGCTTAGAGATTTCCAGTGCTAATTAAAAATGCTAAGAAGTGAATTAACACTCTTCTCTCTCTCTAATAAACTACAAACAGATAGTTAGTCCCTTTAATAATGCTCCAAAGCCCTCCAAACAACTGGAGAAAGTCCAAAGTGACTGAAGTCGACAAAGCAGGCAATATAAAATAAAGGCAAAATGCCCGGGCATTTGGATAGTCAAAGACTGAATAGAAAGTTAAAGGTCCAATCTGGATCAGAGTGTGAAGAATTTTGACTGGAATAAATAGAAGTTAATAAAAATGTAGTTACTGTTTTTTTTCTTTTTTTAAATTTGTTTGGTATCATTTCTTCATTTACATCTTTGTAGTCCTTCTCATTGTTAATAAACCTATTGCGGTTTAGTTGATTCCGACTCATAGCAACCCAGCAGGACATAGTAGAACTACCTCATAGGGTTTCCAAGGCTATAAATCTTTAGGGAAGCTGGTGGATTCGAACTGCCTACCTTTTGGTTAACAGCCAAGCTCTTAACCACTGCACCACCAGGGCCCTTTTCATTGTTAATAGAACAGCTTATTTGTCATTTTCTCCACCTATATCTTATTTCTCTTGCTTACTGTTGATTTTCCAGCATCCAACAAAGTGCAAGACCAGAGCAGGCCTGCAATGTTTTTCTTTTTTCTTTTTAATAAATAAATGGATAAGTGATTAAAAAATGAATGAATAGATGAAATAAAATGTATTAGACAAATTTTAGAAATATAAAGTAATTACTTATGATTTTATTACCAACAAAATATATCTACTTGTAATACTCACTCATATAAAAATGAGTGTTTGCATATCTCCTTTTTCCTGCAGTCATCTATTCTCCACCAAAGAGTCAGTCACTTTTTTTTTTTCAAACAACATACAGATCACGTCCCTTTCCCATTCAAAACTCTTAAAGGTCTCCTAAGACAGTTAAAATAACATCCAGACTTGACCCTCCAGCACTGGGTCCCTGGTTCCTGCTCTGTTCATCTTTTACAATGCTCACTTGAACTCCTCTCAGCTCTGTAGCCACAGTGTACCCTCTGTCTGTGCGTCATGACACTTCTCCTTTCTGTTTCAAAGTCCTTGATTTTGCTCTTTCCTCACCTAGAAAGATATTCCTCCTCCCTGACTTCATTCAAAACTCCAATCAAATACTGATTTCTTAGAAAGACTGTCCTCAAGGACACTATCTAAAAAAGGCTCACTTTCCTTGTCAGTTGCTATCCATTTCCCCGGCTTTTTCTGCATAACACAAATCCATTACCTGAAATTGTTTTATATATTTGTGTTTACTGGTTACCTGTCTCTTCTTGACAAAAATAAGCTGTCAGTATATTTTATTATCAGGAGGGACCAGTCCCTGGAGAAGGACATAATGATTGGTAAAGTAGAGGGTCAGCAAAAAAGAGGAAGATCCTCAATGAGATGAATTGACGCAGTGGCTACAACAATGGGCTCAAACAGCAATGATTGTGAGGATGGTGTAGAACCGGGCAGTGTTTCGTTCTGTTGTACATGGGGTTGCTATGACTTAGACCCAACTCGATGGCACCTAACAACATTTTGTTCACCTCTTCATTCCCAGTGTATCAAACTGCATAAAAATACTTCTCTTTCTCTCTCTCTCTATATATATACACATAGCACACACGATATATATGTATATATATATAATGTATGCTATATATATGTACTATATAATGTATAATATATACATATATACTATATATTATACAATACATACATATATACTATATAATATACAATACATACATATACACTATATAATATACTATATATACATATTACTATATACTATACAATATATACATATAATATATAATATACAATACATTCATATATACTATATATTATACAATACATAAAAAACAAACAAAATAAAAACACACATTGCGGTCAAGTCAATTCCGACTCATAGCAACCCTATAGGACAGAGCAGAACTGTTGCATAGAGTTTCCAAGGAGCACCTGGTGGATTTGAACAGCCAACCTTTTGTTTAGAAGCCATAACGCTTAACCACTACTCTACCAAGGTTTCCATACAATATATACATATACGTATATTTGTTTAATTAATTAACATTCATATATAGATACATAAATGTAAATTTTGTAGTAATAATGTTTATGGATGGCTGAATTAATTTTCAAGTTTCAAGTGGTCTGTAGCTAGTGGCTTTTCAAATTATTACCACACACACAAACAACAGGATTTTTGAGAGACTGACAACAGATTCTAAAATTTATGAAAGATAAAGAATACATAAACAATTAAGATAATTTTGTAGAACAGAGAATGGTGAATCACTCTATTATATAGCAATAAATTTTACATTGAATTGCATCAGAGTTAAAGAAATTAAATCAAGTTAATATTAGTGCAGAAATAGAACAACAGAAACAGAAGCAGAATAGAGGGTCCAGAAAAGGTCCATGGATACTTGGTATATGACAGGTTGGCATCATGAGTCATTTGTGGGAAAACAGGTATAGAATGCATCTTATTTAGAAAAATTGACTTTCCATAAGGGAAAAACACATAAAACTAGATCACTACCTCTGAGACAAAATTTTGTCACTGAGACAAAATTCCAGATGAATCAAAGACCTAAATGTGAAAAACAAAATTTTAAAATAATTAGAATAAAATATCAGAGACATTTTTATGAACTTGAAGTAGAAAAGTCTCTCCTAACGAAGAAAATGAAAGCACACACCATAAAGGAAATAATAGAAAAATTCAACTACAACAAAATTTAAAAGCTCTATGAAGAAATTCTTCATTTAAAAAATGTTAATAGACATGCAACAGTCTGGGAGAATATATTTGCAACCCACATAGGTGGACGCAATTTTAAGAACCCCTACATGTCAGTTTAAAAAACAACAACAAATCCAATGGGAAAATGGGGTAGAGAATATGTACAAGGGATTCATAGGAGAGCAAATGTGAATGGAAAATAATAATACCTAATTCTAACTAAATATGTCCATAGACAAAATCACAATCATTAATTATCCTTAAGCACACTTAACTGTATTTTTTCAAGCAAAGACTACCATCTCCCCTGTCCCCCCAGTCAAAGGGCTTGATGTAGCAGAAGTGTGCCTTTTGTTTTAGCCTGAGTCCCCCACACCCTTTATCAATGGCTCAGTCCCACAGGCTAATTAACTGACAGTTTAAGTTCAACTCTGCAGGTTAATTAGCTGGTATGTGAAATTACTTACTGACTTCAACTTCAACTAAAATTATCACAGATATGTGTGTTTCCTGGCACAAAGTAATTTCACAAGGAGGATTTCAATAAAGACCCATCATTTGTTCTGATATTTTTCAAAGTGGATTTATGAGTAAAATGGTAATTTGTGCAAATGTGTTCACCTCTTTCCTTTTAAGAGTTCTATTGGAATACCAACTGAATATTAAAATCAGGAAAATTCTGCATCAGAAATGGAAAATAGAGATGGGTAGCCGAGTCAAATAATTTAAACTATATATGATTTTCAAAGTGGCCATATTGAAGAAAAGGATGGCTTAAATGTAACTTCCTATCTGTGAGAGAATAGCTTGCCTATGTGTTAAATGGAAAGGACTATAGCCTCGTAGACTCTCAGTAATTATTCTTATCCTGACAAAGACAGAATGTGAGGCAGTCAGGACCTGCATCTTGTTAGAACCAGTTACTCTATAAAGAGCATGGCAGGTTTAAAGCCACTGCATTCTTTACTGTTGGTTGGCCTAATCCTTGTTTAGATAGATCTGTCAAGCATAAACCGTTACCATGGCTTACTTCTTGTGAGGGAGAGTATGGTAGGCAAAAGGGGAGCACCACCCCACCAACTCCTAACTAACACTTGAAATTTGGAAAGATCATTTCTTCAGGACAGTCAAAGCTAAGTGGCATGGCACCCTCAGCTTGGGCCACATTCCTTCTCTACTATGGCTACTTTTAGTGTTGAACCAGCAAAGTCAAATAATGACAAACAGAAACTCTTCCTTTCTCCTTCATTGCAACCTAAAAATACTGATCAGGATTTATAAGCCTTTGTCCTAGTGCTGAATAAGTATAGTCTTCCCCCCTGTAAGGATGAACAAAGGGAAAAATATACCATAAATCAAGGTGTGTATATGAATATTCAGAGCAAGCTCTTTCCTATTTAATAGAATTGTTGCAGTGTTGAAGGAGAATATTGTATAAAACATTTAACTTGTGGTTTTAATAAAATTTAAGAGGGCATGTTATCTAAGGAACTAGAGTAAGAAGTTGTAAAGGATTCAGAAAAAACTTCTCAAAAGAAGAAAGATCACTTTGCATATTGAGAACATTCATTGGCGACCATACGAATAGTATAAAAGTGATAGATATCTCAATATCTTGGTACGAACTGTGAATTTCAAGGATGAAAGAACAAAATTTCTATAAAAAGCCAAGCAACAGAAACAAAACAATAAGCATTTTGCCATCATTCTTCTCAACAAGTGTAAATATCATAATAAAGAACACTATACGATAATCAAAATAACCAGTCTCTGCTTCTGCTATCTCCCATGAACACTGATGTGATGCTTAAAAGTAGGACTTGTTTTCCAAAGTTATAGTTTGTGAATGATAGAGCTAAGATTAAAACTTTGTCTACCTCCAAAGTCTAGACTGTTGACTAGTGCCTTTACATAGTCTTGTGTGGAAAAGATTGAGACTCAAAAATTCCATCTTCAGCAAATTTTCTTCCTATTCAAACATAATAAAAGAAAATTGCATCTATCTATATTTCGGAAAGCAAACTTTCTATGCAACCTTCCAGATGGGAGAAAAAAATGCTTAAAATGTCCTCTATCTGAGCAAGCAATTAATCAAATAATTAGAAGTATTCAAGAATGGGGAAATCATGGTATAAAGTTCTGGTAATTAACAAAGAAATATATTAAAAATCACTAATTGTGATTAATAACAATTACATTAAAATCACTAAAACAGTGTCAATTTTAGAATAATCATTATTATATTTGAAAGCAAATATCAAAGCAACTTCTTACAGAGAAATTACTGAGTCAATAAAAAACACTGCATCTAAAAAATGAGAATACATTTTTAGTAGGGAAATTTCATGGAATAAGGAAAGGAGGAAGAAAAACTTATGCTAACCTTTTGATATCAGTTTTTATAGTGTTTCAATCTTTATATAGGTAATCGGAAAAATGTAGGTATAAATATATATTTCCATTCTTGATTTTAGATAATCGCTAATAATTTAAAATAGGATCAAATAAGGAGAAAAATACTGTAATGTGTTAGGTAAATATCTACAATAAAATAAGTGTGAAAGAAGTTTACAAAAACAGTACAGTAGTCCCACCTTATTCGTGATTTCACTTTCCAGAATTTCAGTTATGCGTGGTCAACCCTGGTTCAAAAGTATTAAATGGAAAATTCCAGAAATAAACAAATCGTAAGTTTTAAATTTCAAACCATTCTCAGTAGCTTAATGAAATCTCCAGCCATTCTACTACATCTAGCCTGGGACATGAATCATCCCTTTGTCCAGCATATTCACTCTGTATATGCTTCCTGCCGTAGTCACTTAATAGCCATCTCTGTTACCATCAGATTAACTGTCTGGTATCACAGTGCTTGCGTTCAAGTAACACTTATTTTACTTAATATGGCCCCAAAGTGCAAGAGTAGTGATGCTGGCAATTTGGATTTGCCAAAGAGAAGCCTTTAAGGGCTTCCTTTAAGTGAAAAGTTGAAAGTTCTCGACTTAGTAAGGAAAGAAAAAAAATCATATGCTGAGGTTGCTAAGATTTATAGTAAGAACGAATCTTCTATCTGTGAAATTGTGAAAAAGGAAAAAGAAATTCATGCTAGTTTTGCTGTCGCACCTCAGACTGCAGAAGTTATGGCCATGGTTCACTATAAGTGCTTAATTAAGATGGAAAAGGCATTAAATTTGTAGGTGGAAGACATGAACAGAAAATACGTTCAGATTGACAGCAACGTGTTGGCGTCAGAAAGCATTAAGCCTATACAAAGACTTCAGGAAGGGATTCCTTGAACGAGTGACACCAAGCCATTTATTGCAAGTAACGGATGGTTACACAGGTTCAGGAATAGGTTTGGAATGAAAAATTAAACTTTATCATAGGTATGTATGTTTAGGAATAAACACAGTATATACAGGGTTCCTTACTATCTGAGGTTTCGGGCATCCACTGGGGTTCTTGGAACCTGTCCTCTGCGGATAAGAAGGGACTACTGTATGTTCCATGTGAGTTCAATTTTTGTTTAAATGCCCTCATTTTTCTTGTTCTTTTCACAGTATTTAAAAGAATGACTATGAATTTTAAGTAAGAAAATGAAAACATTTTTAATAATAGATTCCAAATATAAGAGAAGATTTTTAGACACTAAAATAAGTACAGAAATTGGAAAAAAGTGAAGGAAAGGAAGGATGCAGGAAGGGAGGGAGGGAAGGAGGGAGGAAAGAAGGAAGGAAGAAAGCAAGGAATATTCAATGGATCATTCTGTGTTATATAAATGATTACGACACCCTCAGTAATTCACCTGCATTATGAGTTCAGGATATTATCATCTCTTCTCTCTCTCTTTTTTTTTTTTTTTACAGCGCAAATAATTCATTAATTGTTCTCTGACTGGAAAGAAGAGGATTTGGGCTGTAGACCAAAAAAAAAAAAAAAAAAGACAAAAAAATCTAACAAGACACCAAGTACCATTAAGACTTTATATACATTGTCTCTTAAAGACTTCTGAGAAATTGTTCCACAAAAGCCAGCAGGTCAAGTCCTAAATGTAAAGACCCTGATGAGACATTCCTGAGATGTTGAACAATATATGCCTGCAAGAAAGCTAAGCTTTAGGGTATTTATCTTCCCATCTTCAGGAATTTAAGAGTACAAGCTCTCTGGTAGTCAGGGAAAAACACTGAGTTCAATTTTAATTGACTTTTCTTATCTCTCTCTGCCTGCTCCTCTCCTAAGGCAATCTTTTTCTTTATATTTTGATTTAGAAGCCTAGGAAAGTTGATTTAATTTGATTTACTATTTGTGTTTTCCCCTGCAAGATGTGTTTATTTTCTTTAGACACATACATGGGCTCATTTTGAAAATTTGAAATACATTAATTATATGTAGCTCATGAAGGAATGAAACATTTTTAGTAATTTATTCAAATGTCAACTGGAGTTACTGATAAATGGAAGATTGTTTGGCCATCACAGGGGCATATGTTCATCTAAAGTAAAAATGCTAAAGAAACTTACTTAGAATTTGGTAACACTGATTACTAGCATGTCTATTAAGCCATTTCCCTCAATCCAAACTGGGGGCCAATATTCTACCATTCTCAGTGTTTCCAACTGTCCTCTCCTTTTCCCTAGGCTCCTACCATTCTTAGATCCAGTGTTCTGGATCAGATAGAAATTCATTGCTCTTGATATTTAACCTGAGAATGTATTCCAGAATACAGGATCAATAAAGAAAATATGGGGAATTGAGAAAATTAAACTGCCCTGAGGTACATTCAAACATAAATATTATTACCTGAGGACTACTTAAAATGCTGTCCACACATTACTAGTAGAACCAATTCCTAAGGTTCACACCAGAATGTTAAATCTTATGTCATAGGAAATCCCCCTCCCATATGAATGTACAACTGGGGGGAAGTCAGAGCATAACCAGACTAGGGTTATCAACAAACTCCCCATAGCTAGTTTTGTTTTTTCTTTTCCCTGCCATCTTGATTCAGGCCCCTCAGGATCCATTCTCAAGCATACTCTCCTATTGGTAATGTCAGCCAGATCCTACAACTTCTTTCGTGTATAATCTCTCTCTTCTTTTGTTATTGTTAAGAGCTGTTGAGATGATTTCGACTCATAGTGACCCCATGTAATCTTTACGGAAGCAGATCTCCAGATCTTTCTCCTACAGAGCTGCTGAGTGGGTTTAAATTGAAACCTTTAAGTTAACAGTTGAGTGCTTAACCGTTGTGCCACCAGGACTCCTTCTTCCTTTATGAGGACCAGAAATACTTCAGTTGAGTTGTGCTGAGATTTTGCCAGTTGTGGGAATTTGAGGGTTCAAGGTTCTTAAGGTTCTTAAGTGCATCTACCCAGATATCCTTACTGCAAATCTCATGGCTCATCCCTTCCCTCCTTGGGCCCTGGCTTGTGTAGACTGAATAATAAACAGTATTTGACATTCTGTCACTCTTAATATGAATATTCAGTTCCGTTCTTCGGGTAGCTGCAGGAAAGGAATTTCTTGCAATGCTGCTGAGAAGGGCCTCTCACTCTCATGCTTTGCATGAAAATATTCAAACTAAACTACTGTAGTGTCATTTACTAAGAAAAGCTGAGTGAAAATCAAAACACTGGCAATATTTATTATTGGCATAGGTAGGAAAAAAGGAACTCATATGCATTGCTGTTATAAATTATATATTGAGTATATAAATAGGTACATTCATTTGAATAGAGACTTGGGAATAACTAATAAGACAGATTATTATTCAGCAAATATTTACTCATCTTCCCCTTCCTTGTACCTCCATAAAAACCAAAAACCCATATACCAGTGTTCATTGTAACACTTTTCACAATCACGAAAATGTGGAAACAACCAAAATATCCATCAACAGATAAAATGCATAGATGAAATGTGTTATATACACACAATGGAATTACTACACAGCCATAAAAAGAAACTGATGCATGCCACTGCATGAATGAACCTTAAAAACAGCGTAAGTCAGTTGCAAAAAGACAAATGCTACAGATCTCCCTTGCATGAAATAAGCAAATTGAAGATTTTTACCAACTTCTGCAGTATGAAATTGATCAAACATACAATCAAGATGCATTGATAAATACTGATGATTGGAATGTGAAAGTTGGAAACAAAGAAGAAGGAACACTAGTTAGAAAATATGGCCTTGGTGATAGAAATGATGATGGAGATTGCATGACAGAATTTTGCAAACCCAACTATGTCTTCATTGCAAATACCTTTCTTTCAACAACATAAACTGTGACTATACACGTGGATCTCACTAGATAGAATACACAGGAATCAAATCGACTATATCTGTGGAAGAGGCGATGGAAAAGCTCAATATCATCAGTCAGAACAAGGCCAGGGGCTGACTGAAAAAGACCATCAATTGCTCATATGCAAGTTCAAGGTGAAGCTAAAGAAAATTAAAACAAGATATCCATATTTGTGCCCAATCCAAAGAAACGTGATCCAACAGAATGCAGAAATTATCGAATGATATCATTAATATCACACACAAGTAAAATTTTGCTGAAGATCATTCCAAAGTGGTTGCAGCAGTACATCAACAGGGAACTGCAAGAATTCAAGCAGAATTCAGAAGAGGACATGGAAAGAGGGATATCATTGCTGATGTCAGGTGGATCTTGGCTGAAAGCATGGAATACTAAAAAGAAGATTACCTGTATTTTATTCACTATGCAAAGGCATTTGACTACGTGTATCCTAACAAATTATGGATAACATTGCAGCAAATGGGAATTCCAAAACACTTAATTGTGCAAATGAGGAATCTGTACATGGATCAAGAGGCAGTCATTCGAGCAGAACAAGGGTACACTGTGTAGTTTAAAATCAGGAAAGGTATGTATCACGGTTGTATCTTTTCACCATAGTTTTTCAAACAGTATGCTGGGCAAATAATCAGAGAAGGTGGACTATATGAAGAATAGGGCATCAGGATTGGAAGACTCATTAACAACCTGTGATATGCAGATGACACAACCTTGCTTGCTGAAAGTGAAGAGGACTTGAAGCACTTACTGATGAAGATCAAAGACTACAGCCTTCAGTATGGATTACACCTTAACATAAAGAAAACAAAAATCATCAGAACTGGACCAATAAGCAACATCATCTGAAAAACATAGAAAAGATTATAGTTGTCAAAGATTTCATTTTACTTAGATCCACAATCAGTGTGCCCATGGAAGCAGCAGCCAAGAAATCAAATGTCATATTGCATTGGGCAAATCTGCTGCAAGAGTTCTCTTTAAGGTGTTTAAAAAGCAAAGATGTCACTTTAAGGACTAAGGTGCACTTGACCCAAGTCATGGTATTTTCAACTTCCTCATATGCATGAGAAAGCTGGAAAATGAATAAAGAAGATAGAAGAAGAATTGATCCCTTTAAACTATCGTGTTAGCTAAGAATATTGAATATACCATGGACTGCCAGAAGAACGAACAGATCTGTCTTGGAAGAAGTACAACCAGAAGCAAGTACAATTAGAAGCAAGAATGGCAAGACATTGTCTCTCCTACTTTGGAGACATTATCAGGGGAGAAGAGTCCCTGGAGAAGTAAGTAATATAAACAGAAAACTAATCCCACCAGCTAACAATTGGCAGAAAAAGAGCTATCCATCAGCTATTCCATAGCCAAAATAACTTGTTGGGTATTTTTAAAATACTTAATAGGTTTATAAGTACCATTCTTTTACAATAAGATACCTCATTCTTATTTCTTGGTATATATTCCCCAAAAGTACACCCAGAAAAGAATTGTGTCCAAAGCAATACATTCTCTGGATGGATACTTTATGCAAATTTTGTTTGGGCTCAGACAATTATCAAATTACCCTTGATTCAAAAGTCTTTCAGAATAAAACCATTTAAACAACGTTGAGCGGAAAAGAACTTTATATTATCAGTTACTCATCCTTTTATGAACTGGAACAGAGTCAAAACAATTATCTGAGAAGAATCAAGTGCTTCTCTTTGACTGTATCCAAAGATCACCTAAGATGAAAAGAAGAAACAGCTCCTATTTTAGTTCATATTGTAGTGAAGTGCCTTGCCCATTAAAAACAAAACAAATACCAGGAGAGTAACCTACTTTCAGCTTCATTATTTGTTCAAATGTACATATCTTTACAGCTAGTAATATAAAGTAACTCTCTCCAGGTATCTGTTAGTGAGTATGATTTTGAGCTCGCTGAAACAATCAAATCTCAGTTGATAGAAATGATATTCAGATTATACAAAATATATGTATCCCATCTATCGTTCTGAAATTCTAAAATATATCCTAGATGAAGCCATATATAGAAGGAATAGAATATTGTGACAGAGACTGCACTTTCTCTACTAATCATTCTCCCCAGTCACAAAGGTCCCTGATTTTTAGCTATACACATCACACAGCTCAGCATAACGACATTCATTTCCTTACTCCTTATACTTAGACACAGAGGCTCTAAGTGTATCTGTGTGGTAGAGTCTCCTTAGTGGCAGAATAAAACAGTTACCTTGTTATACAAGGGCACAAGCCTGAAGTCAACATGGGAATAATATGCTGCCATCCCACCCAAGCTATTTTCTTTTTTTTTATTAAATAGCTGCCACTACATTGGGGAAGCTGGGATGGAGGGTAGTGAACATGGCACAGCCAGTAATAAATAAGCATAGTCTTCAGACTCAAACACTTTATCTAGGTAAGATTTTTAACTCTGATTGTTTACATATAGTCCTAAAATTAAGTACTTAGAATCCTTTCAACAAAAAACTAAGCTTGGTCTGCAAATGACAGTGATTTCCAACCTCTAAAGACACCAAAAGCAACACACCCCTCCACACACACACACATGTGTACACACACTTAACTGCATCACCAGTAAGCTGGCTGTAAAAGTTGTACAGCCCCCAAGATATGACCATGGAAGGAAATGGATAAGGAAGAACTTCCCAGAGAGCTATGGATTTTCAGTTGAACTAGCCAAAGAACTTGATCTTTATTACTCACATGTAGTGGATTTGATCATTGCTTTGGATCTAAGATTACTATTTGTTTCTTATTCTCCTTTTCCTCAAATGGGAACCTCAGGGTTATTCTACATCTGTACTAGAGTGGGCAAACTATACCCCATGACTAAATCTGGTTTACTGTCTATTTTGTAAATAAAGTTTTATTGTAACACAGCCATGCCCATTCATTTTTATCTCTGATTGCTTTCACCCTTCAACAGCAACTGAGTAGTTGTAACAGATAATATGGCCCACAAAGCTGAAAATATACACTATCTGGTCCTTTATAGAAAAAGTTTACTAGCCCCTGGTACGTCATCATTGTATTGAGGATTTATTGAGGATGCTAAGAGCAAACTACGTATCTCAAGACTAACAATAGCTGTATTAGACTTCAGGGAAAGGATTGTACATCTCCCAAAGATCCTGAATGTTAATCTGGGTGTAGTAACTGTATAGAACTTTTCTGCCCTAGAGAAAGGGTGGCATGGAAGGAAGTGCATGGTGAGTTAGTGTTCAAAAGGACAGATTGTGTCAGAGAAATCATTCATCCTGTCTTTTTCCTATAAAAAAGTGGAAACATATGATACAGATATATAAACTGAATGTTGTTGGCCTCTGAAAAATATATTTTTCTTTAATTGTCTTTTTAAATTACAGCATCTGACTTATTCTGAAGATTCTTATAAGAGAAAGTCCTATGAGATTTTTTTATTAAGCCTTTTATAAAGATATCGTTGAGATGGCTTATTCTCATGTCTTATTTTACTGTGCATTCATTTTTCTCAAGAGAAATGATCATAGTAACTGGTAACCTTTTAAATTTTATCAGAAATTTATTTGTCTGTATTTCATGAACATAATAAATGGTGTGAATAATAAAGTTTCTCTGTTTTGCTTGAAAGTTAAGTGACAGATTCATACTTTACTTACAGAAAATATATATTATTTTTCAGTAGCTTACTTTATTCCTAGCTCCATTACACTGCAATCTTGTTTTTCTCTCTTCTTTTGATTCTCATTTTTTTTTTTTTTTTTCTTTTCAGATACTTTATATGGAGTCCCTGGGTACCACAAATGGTTATGTGCTTGACTGCTAGCTGAAAGGTTGGTGGTTCGAACCCACCCAGAGGCACCTTGAAATACAGTCCAGGCAATCTGCTTCTGAAATGTCACAGCTCTGAAAACCCTGTAGAGCAGTTCTACTCTGCATACATGAGGTTGTCAGAAGTCAGAACTGACTTGATGGCAACTAACAACAACAATATATTTTATGTAGCCTTATAAGCCATCTGACATGTTTCCTAGAATAGGTAGATATAAAAACATACAATTAATCAATCAAAAATTAAGCATTATCTCATTTAATCCTAAATATAAGTCTTTGAATTGGTTATTTACCTTTTACAGGAGAAGGAAGAAACAAATTAACTAGCATGTAAAGGCAAACAAAAAATAAATAGAAATTCTAGACTTTAAACCTAACTCTAGAAATTATACTTTTTCCCACTTTATCATGCATTGTCTTTTAGAGTAAAGGTGGTAATAGTGCAATATCATTCTAAAGTCTAAATTAAATTAAGTTAAAGTTTGAAATAGACTTGTGGATAAGAAGTTCTCATTTTTATTGCTGTCAATACTGAAAACGTTAATATGTATTTTGGTGGCTCTTAAAACCTTTAACAGAACAGTGATATTAGTAAAAATAATTGGTAGATTTAGAAAATTGAAAACCAAACCACAAGTTCATAACGTGGTAATTTGTAATAATTCTAAAACTGCTAAAATATATGTCAGTAGGCTGAGATGGGATATGGGGCCCATGGCTGGAGAGGAAGCCTAGCCTAACACCCAGCATCCCACTTTCAACCAAGTTTTCTTGTTCTCTACTTGTCTTTATGTGGGCAGTAACTCAGGAAAATAAAGTAAAACCTTAATTTCAAGACTAAAAAGAAAACACTTAATAATACTTTAAATATAAAGTCAAGAGACCTAAAATGGTCCTTAGCCAGAAAAAAATTTTTTTTAATAAATTAAAGAATACAAGAGCAAATTCTAAAAGGGCTCATATCTATAACATATCTATTACATTTATAACATTAAACACACACATGTATCTTATTTTTTCATTCAATAAAAACAGTTCATGGAGTTTTATCACCACTGAAAAGTTTTTCAGTAATAGAGATAGAACTTTAGTGAAATTTGAAGGGACATGTAACTTATTCTTTGAAGTTACATAGTTCCAGGAAACATGAGACTATTTCAAAGAATTCTTTGTATCTATGAAAATATGAGAGGCAACATTACTGTTTCTTCCTGAGCTTAAAAAAAAAAAGAAGAAGAAGAAGAAAACGGGTTGTAAGCAGGAACAGTTGTTCCACACTGATGAAATTCACCCAGTTTTAAAACAAAATGCTTACGAAAGGGGAGCATCATGGTTAAATGCAGCCAAACACATACTGATTCTTATATTGCAGCAATGCAGTGCATTTCATATTTGAGCTTTGCATGCTCTACAATCATGCTAATCACAAATCATGAAGAAAAAAAATATAAGAAAATTCCATTTTTCCATTCAGATAGTCTATTACAAAGTTTGCGTCATGGCACAATGTAACACAGTGCAACAGCTACATGGATGCTAAAGTGTTAATTCACATATGTAAGGTTTTGAAAAGATCGTAAGCTATTTTCCTTGTGTACGCCAGGATTCTACTCAAGTTGCTTTTGGCAAAGCCACCTAAATTCAAATGGTCCGTAGCTGATTGACATATCTTCCCAATAACAAATCTTCAAACTCTTCCATTTCAACAATCTTACTGAAATCCAGCTGGCTTATATGCAATTATGATAAAAATCTGAAGTGTTGCTAATTGACTAGAGAACAGAATTTGAAATTCTGACAAGAAATATTTCCTCACCCTTGATTAAGGCAAGCAGTGCACAGATGGTCAAGGTGAAACACACTCGTGGGTCCTTCAAAGACTAATTTCTTCTCAATTCCCATATAGAAATACTGCTGAATTAAAAAAAAAAAAAAAAGAGGAAAAAAAGCTCATTTTTCATCTCCGATTTAAAGAATCCATTGTTAACTCTTACCGTAATTTAGTTTTTTTTTTTTTTATGTTTTTTTAAATTTTTTTTTTTTATTGTACTTCAGGTGAAGGCTTACAGAAGAAATCGTTTCGCATGAAACAGTAGTACACTTGTTGTTTTATGACCTTGGTTAACAACCCCACAACATATCAACCCTCTAACTTCTCAACCTTTTTTTTTGGTGAAAAATACACATAGCCAAAGATACACCATTTCAAAAATTTCTACATGCACAGTTCAGTGACATTGACTATGCTCTTCCAATTGTGCTGTTATTCTCACTTAAGATGAAGACTTACAGAACAAAATAGTTTCTCACTTAACAGTTACTACAAACGTTGCCCTATGACAATGCTTAACAATCGCACAACACATCAACAGTATCCTTACTCAACCTTGGGTTCCCTATCACCAGCTTCCTTGTCCTCTTCTGCCTTCTGGCTCTTGTCACTGGACTCCTGTACCTTGTTAGTCTTATCTGGTTTTACGGGGCTGTCCACTCCCAGGCTGAACAGTGAACCTCGGAGGTAACTTCACCACTGAGCTAAAAGGGTGTCTGGGGGCCATACTCTCGGGGTTTCTCCAGTCTCCTTTAGGCCAGTAAATCTGGTCTTTTTTTTTTTGTGAGTTAGAATTATGCTCTACATCCTTCTCCAGCTCTGTCCAGAACCCTCTGTTGTGATCCTGGTCATAGCAGTCAGTGGTGGTAGCCGGGCACATAATTTAGGTTTTTAAACTAATTCATTCATTCACTGTTGACTCTAGTTTTGATTATGGCATGGACTTCCAATTCTACTACAAGCAGAAGTTTCTGTGACAATTACAGTTCTTCCAGAGGACAAGAACACTGAGGTCACATCACATCAGTACTTCCGGCCCTGTGCTGATACTGATCAAATACTGAAAATAATTTAAGGTTTTGGTCCTTAGCCTTAGGGCAGAAAACTCAATAGAATCTAGTAATTTCAGAAACTTCATCATGTTTAACACCACGTTACTCATAGCAACTATTTGCAACAAGCACTATGTGGTATTGATCCTAAAACTGAAATACACAAGATTCTAGATCAGAGTAATCCTTTAAAATCAATGAAATTTTGGAAATTAGTTTGAAAACTTCTATAAGTACGTAAGAGCATTTTCAAAAAATCTTGGCAACAATTTAGCAGATACATTCTTTCATTTATTTATCAAAATATCATTATTCAAATCATAGCTATATTTAATTCCTTTTCCCATTTCAAACAAGAAATATTCCACAGTTTCTCACAGGCCCCACCTCCATTTTTGTGGTCTATAATTCTCCACATCTTTATCTCATACTTGAGCAAGAAAACAGAAGCCATAAATCAAGAATACTCTTTATTATTAGTCCGAAGGACTAATTGTCCACAGCTACCAAGGCCTCCACCGGACTGAGTCCAGTACAGCTAGATGGTGCCCGGCTACCACCACTGACTGCTCTGACCAGGATCACAACAGAGGGTTCTGGACAGAGCTGGAGAAGGATGTAGAGCATAATTCTAACTCACAAAAAAAAGACCAGATTTACTGGCCTAAAGGAGACTGGAGAAACCCCGAGAGTATGGCCCCCAGACACCCTTTTAGCTCAGTGGTGAAGTTACCTCCAAGGTTCACTGTTCAGCCTGGGACTGGACAGCCCCGTAAAACCAAATGAGACTAACGAGGTACAGGAGTCCAGTAACAAGGGCCAGAAAACAGAAGGGGACAAGGAAGCTGGTAATAGGGAACCCAAGGCTGAGCAAGGATATTGTTGATGTGTTGTGAGATTGTTAACCATTGTCATAGGGCAACATTTGTAGTAACAGTTAAATGAGAAACTATTTTCTTCTGTAAGCCTTCATCTTAAGAATAACAGCACAATTGGAAGAGTGTAGTCAATGTCACTGAACTGTGCATGTAGAAATTTTTGAAATGGTGTATCTTTGGCTATGTGTATTTTCACCAAAAAAAAAAAAAAAAAAAAAGAGGTTGAGAAGTTAGAGGGTTGACCTGTTGTGGGGTTGTTAACCAATGTCATAAAATAACTTGTACTTCTGTTTCATGCGAAACTATTTGTTCTGTAAGCCTTCACCTGAAGTACAATAAAAAGAAAAAAAAAAGAATACTCTTTATTTCTGGTCCTCCCTTCCACCTAACTATATTTAAGTATCTGTAACAGTTCTTATTTGCAAACAGCAACCCATTCAAACTACTTGAAGCAGCAAAGCTATTTACTAAAGAGATGTGAGCTCCATTTCTCTCATGCACTTTCTTCTCCTCTCTCTCTCTCCTTTTTTATCTCCTCTCTCTTTTCTCTTGTTTCACCACTGAATATGAAAAAGGAAGCATATAGCCATAATCACCACAGGCAGCTATCTTTCAACTGCAAAGTGAAAATTTGACTTACAATAAAAACAACGAGGCCAGAAAACAAACAGAAAGATATTTAAGAAGATGTCTACCTGGAGTTTAGAGTCATTAGCCTGGCTAATAGGTATCCACCTTTACTCCATGAAGCCATTTGCTTCAGACCAAACTTGATCAAGAATGAATCTTGATTAGTTATAACCAATATGCTGATAGCCCCTGTTTCCCTCCCAAATATTTAGCTTAGTAGAGAACTTATAATGGGGTTTTGAGAATTCATAAAGGCATCTCCTCTTTTAATATCATCATAGATCTGTTACATTGTCTGATTTGAAATTTTAAATACTATGATTAAATTCTATTTTTAAGTCTTACATATTTTTTAGATAGTAATCACTTTGTAAAAGAAAAAATTAAAGAATCAAAATACAATGCTTTATTTTTTTCTCATGGCCAAAAATTCATGTCTTATGCAAGGCCATTCTTGGCTGCATTCATTTGAAAATGTAATACAGTCTAAACTGAATAAAAGTGACATATTGCATGCATCAAAAATTGACCACTGCAATTATTTTGAATCTTATATATTGACTTTAAAGCTTGGAATAGTAACAGGGTAATACTTTACATTGTCATCAATACATAAAAAAACAAGAGAACAAAAACAATAACAATTCAGCACATTCTATCAGATTCTCCTTTAATTAGGCATTTTTTAAATCCAATGTCATAATTCAAAGATAACATCAACTTGTTTGGTTAAGTTGTCTGGCAAGATGGAATTTATATGTAGACAGGACAGTGGTAAAATACATAAAAATGTTATGTCAAAAAATTAGTTTAATCATACCTTTAATTTACTAAAAATTACCTATAATAATTCATCATAAATAAAACGAGGATAATATCCTTGAGTACAAGGTAAGGTGAGGAACAAGTACTTCCTTGCCTTTTTATTAAATTCACTGCCCACTTGTGAATTGGACACATTGGGAAAAACACCTAAAAGTTTTCTGGTAATCATTAACATTATGAAATGCAGTAAATATATTCAACACAATGCAGGTAGCAGCATTTGACTTCTCTGGAACACGTATTATCAATTGTACTCCTAGTTCATCTTGGAGCCTCTAGTGTGGCTCAATAATGAACCACATTCAAAAATCATGCTGCAAAAGACTTTTTCTTCCGTCTTCAGCCTGACGCAAGGGAATGCTATGTGGAAATCTAATACTGTGTATAAAGGATGTTAAAATAATGTCCTGATTGCTGAATTCATATTATCCTCTCACTAGGGAGCCATCAGCCTCATAGATTAAATAAAAATAAATAAAAGAAAAAACCCATTCTTCTGGTTGCCAACTGAAAATAAATTAAAAGCTGCTTCCTTTTTAACTATGTTCAATTGTCCTTGTCCACAGGGAACAAGCTTTGGAAATATAAAAGAATATATTTAGTTCTTGATGAAAGAATAATAATTTGATAATCTCTCCTAGGGAAAAAAAAAAAAAAAAAAAAAACATTCAAGCTATGTTATACAAAACCATTTTCCTGTCCATGAAGTTTTCAGATATAAGACTCTAAAATGCTTTGGAAAACATTATCTTAACACCCCAGTGGCATAATGTTTTAATTCCTCACTTAGAGAAACAGAAAAATTTGAAGATGCTAACTGGTTTTCTGATTTCTCAGAAGTCAGCAGTTGAGCTGAAACCTAATTCATGTGTCTTGATCTCTAGATGATCTCAGCATAAAAGTGTTAACCTTTTTTTTCCAAACGGAAATCATTTGAGCAAGGTATAGAAAGTTGAATTTATGCCTTCAAAATTATAATATAAGCTTGAAAATTCAAAAATATATATTAATCAGATATTTTTGTTGTGATTATACTATATTAATTACTCTAGACATTTTGTTATTGTTGTTATAATTTTTTTTTCTTCTGCTTGTTTGCTTTTAAATCAACAAGTAGGTAAAATTGTGGCATTGTTGAACCTATAAGGGAGTCTCTTCAGATAAAGAAATAAATAGAAAGGATAAGTGGGTAATTTTTATATTTAAAATGTTACACAAGTAAATACCATTATAT
>NW_004444196.1:752647-753995 GCF_000243295.1 Trichechus manatus latirostris
TTCGCTCAAGTGCCTGGCTCTGTGCACCACCTTTGCTTCTTCCTGAGGCTCTGCAGAGCTCCATTCGAATGTGGAGCTGCTTCCCGGTCTGGGCTACCGCACTGGTGGGATCCCGGGGCTTTTCTTCGTTTGTTCATTTTGAATTGTTTGTTTGTTTTCTTTTCCTTTTCTTGAGTTGGGAGCCCTTTCTGGCCTGGTGGAGCTGCGTGGCAAGGAACTCCCCTTCAGCTTCCACAGACGTGCAGAGGGATCCCTGAGTGCATTTCTTTTTTAGTTGGTTTTATTTTTTTTTTCTTTTTCTGTTTTATTGGGGGGTTTCTTGTTGTTTTTTTTTTAATTTGTTTTATTTTCTTTTCCCTCTTTTTCCCTTTTTGTCTTTCTTCATTTCTCAGTTTATCATCCCTCTATATCTCCTTCTCTTTCTAATCCCTGAATACGAGGCATTGTATACCTCTACGCCTTCTAGCCAGGCTGTACTGAAACATCTGAGAGCGACTTCCCCAGACCTCATAGCTGCATCAGTGGGATCCCTGGGAACTTTGCAGTTCTTACCTTTCTGATTTTTATTTATACATTCTTTTCTTTTCTTCCTCTTCCCCTTTCTGTTTCTCTCCATTTCATAGTCTCTCATCTCTCCATTCCAACAGCAAGCTCTCCAAGCATTCTTTTTTGTTTGTTTTTATGTTTTTGGCTCCTGTTCCTCTCTTCTCTCTCCCATATCCATCTTAGCGCCACACATAACAATCTCCCCGCTGCATCCTGCCTACCTGCACTGTGCACTTGACATCACACCACCAAGCAGCATGGGCATGGCCTAATGGAACCTGCCCTGCACTGATTACCGACCCGCTCTGGTGACTGTAGTAAGTGCCACAAACAACCTGCCCCAGTAACTCCTCTTCAGCTAGACCTGCCCTGCAGTACCATATCTGAGTGACTGACCCAGCCAGTTGGAGAAGTAGGTGAAAAGTATTGAGCACACAGACGAGCAAACAACAAAGAACACACAGTCCACCTGCTCAGACATAGTCAAATATTTTTTTTTAAAAAAAAGGGATGAAACAAGCAAATCTACAATCAAGAAATGAGAAAAATAACTAGTGAATGCCCCAAAAACAGAGACAATATCTAAACATTTACAAAAACAGGACATGATGGTTCCAGTAGGTGTCCAAAATAAAACATGAGATGACTCTCTTGTGGAAGAAAATGCACTAGAACTACCTCATAGGGAATTCAAATCTCTAATACTCGGAATTCTCCAAGAACTGAGGCAAAAAGCTGACAAACATGAGGAAAAAATAGACAAATACATGGAAAATACAAAAAATTGGAAGAATTCAGGAAG